>NC_091628.1:68907500-69207500 GCF_027580195.1 Bos mutus
AATTTCTGGAAGTCCTTAGATGAGCATTTATTTGTAGGCAAGCCTACATGAGAATTCAGTGCCATTTAGAGACAGCTCTGAAGCCATTTTAGCCATGTCTCTCTCTGGGAAAACGTATGCCTTGTATTCACTGTTTGGCGTTTTTTCCAGGAAACCAAGCCCAGGTTTTGCTGACGTTCGGGTTCACTGTTAGAAAGAGCGTGACAGAATCTGGTTTCAAGGTCCCTCCTGCCTCACCCCAACTGGTTTCTCTCTCTGTGCCCTGCAGGTACCTGCCTGAGATCATGAATGACGGGCTGACCAACCAGATCAACAACCCGGAGGTGGACGTGGACATCACACGGCCCGACACGTTCATCAGGCAGCAGATCATGGCTCTCCGCGTGATGACCAACAAACTGAAGAACGCGTACAATGGCAATGACGTCAACTTCCAGGACACGAGTAAGATAGCCTTTATCAGCACCCTCCAGAGTGAAAACCGTTATAGAAGATCATTCTGTAATTTGTTTTTTTTAAAGAAAGATTTTTATTTTTATTTTTTTTTAATTTTTGTTTTGTATTGGAGACTTGTCATTTAGAGAGCTTCCCTGATTGCTCAGCAGTAAAGAGTCTGCCTGCCAATGCAGGACATGCAAGTGACTCGGGTTCGATCCTTTGGTCAGGAAGATTCCCGGAGGAGGAAATGGTAACCCACTCCAGTATTCTTCCCTGGGAAACCCCATGGACAGAAGAGCCCGGTGGGCTACAGTCCATGGGGTTGCAAAGAGTCAGACAAAATTTAGCGACTCAACATCAACAGAGATGTTTAACAACGTTGTTTTGGTTTCAGGTGTAGAGCAAAGTGATTCAGTTATACATATACATGTGTCTATTATTTTGCAAAATCTTTTCCCATTTAGGTTATCACAGAATATTGAGCATCATTCCCTGTGCTATACAGTTAGTCCTTGCTGCTTATTCATTTTCAATATAGCAGTGTGTACCTAGTGATCCCAAACTCCCAAACAATCCTTCCCCACTTTCCTCCTGATTACCGTAAGTTCGTTCTCTGAGTCTGTAAGCCTGTCTTTGTTTTATGAATAAGTTTATCATAATTTTTCTTTAAGAGCAATGTGTGCCTTGGCTCTTTTGTGTCATTCTTACCTCATCTGCAAAGTTCTTTATAGGGCAGAGAGCCCTGATCTTTCTTTAGGATACGACTAAAATCATAGCTGCTCCTAAGGAGTAGTTTCAGTGGCTGACATTCAACTGTACCAAAACTAAAGTTCAGTTTTGTCTGCCAGTTAATCCTTTAACTACAAGACAGCAAAGTAATGTTTTCCCCTCCCCCTTCCCCATCAGCATTTATGTGTCTGCCTCAAACTTCCATCCTTCCTCCCAACCACCAAGAGAATGTCCTCACGATCACTCAAGATCACTTCAGGGAAGCATACCTGAGTTAGGATTGTTGGGAGGTTCGTCTGAGGCCATGTGTAAAGGAGCTAAGATGAATATCTCATGTGCCATGAAGTCAGTTGCATTGTTCTCTCTCTAATTGTGCACATACAAGACCCACTGACTTGTATCTGAAATCTTGAGTGAAATACCAAAATGCTGATGTAATATTACACATGACTATTTTATTAAGATTACAAAATACCAAAAGTGATTTTGAAAGACTATTAAGTACATGTTGAATGAAAGTAACCATATTTGGGTTTTGTCTAAGTGGCTTCTAGATGTGTAACTATAAAAGCAAGGGTGTTTTTTTTTAGTTTGTTTGTTTGTTTTCTGTTTTGTTTTTTTTTTTTAATATATATTCTTATAGAGAGAGTTCTTGGGAAAAGATTCCTTGAACATAAGATGTGGAGTTGCCAATGATTCTATAATTTGGTCACTGAAGCAAAAGATGATGCTATGTGCTTGAATTAATGAGATAGAAAGAAACAAGTTACAGATGGGAGACATGAAGTCATCTGAGTCTTAACCATCATTCTACTGAGTTTTCCCCTGAAGAAAATTTTTGGAGCTTAATTCCACTTAAAATAACTCAAAAATTAACTTTCTAAGTGCAGGATCATTGCCAACCTGATAAACTTGCTGTAAACTTTCTCAGTCCTCCCAGTATTTCTCTGCTCTTTGCTAAATGTCTCCTTCCCTCTTCAGAAGAGAAAATTACACTAGGTTTCAGCCTTTGCTGCTTCTCCCCTGTTCATTTCTTAGCTTCACTCCTTTCAATTTATCTTTTCTATCTTCTCTGTCTAATAAAGCACTTTGTCATCAGAGAATGACTATTGGATTAAATAATTCAAGGCACATAAGAATTAGTTGATGTTGGCCTTGGTTCTCTCTCCTCTCTGACCTAAAGAGGTTGTATACATATCAATCGGCAAAACTTAAGATATGTCCTGGAGAAGACATCCTGCTCCATTTCCCCCAAAAAGAAAATTAAAATCAGCAACACTCAGTATCACTTTGCTGTAACCTCAGCACCAAACTTAACCTCCTGTTTTAGGATGAAAGTGAAAGTGTTAGTCGTTCAGTCATGCCCGACTCTTTTTGACCCATGGACTATCACCCACCAGGCTCCTCTGTCCATGGGATTTCCCAGGCAAGAATACTGGAATAGATTGCCGTTTCCTTCTCCAGGGAATCTTCCTGATCCAGGGATTGAAGCCAGGTCTCCTGCATTGCTGGCAAATTCTTTACCATCTGAGCCACCACGGAAGCTTATTTTAGGATACTGTCTGTCTTATAAACCACTATCATATCTTATAGTCATCATCACCATTATTGCTTCTGACATTTTTAAAACTCACCCCTTAAATACCTGCATTTGTGATTCCTTTTCAGAAAGAGATGGAGCCATTATTTTTCTCAGCTAGAATTTCCTGTCATTATTTGCTTACCACATTTTTAATATTCTAAATCACCTCAATAATATCTCTGTAAAGGTTATGTAACTTCTTGTTCATAATGCCAGTGTGTAAAACAATTCCCTTAGCAATTGTGATATCTCTGAATTTAATTAATGGGCATTTTCCCCCTTGTGAAAACCACTAAAGATAAACTAGAGAAAATGTTAAGAAGCCGGTATAGTATATTCAAGTGCTCTTATGTGGTATTTTAGATGTCTCATTAAGAAAACAAAAATTACACTGGGACTTCCCTGCTGATCCAGTGGTTAAGACATCGAACTTCTACTATAGGGGATATGGTTCAATTCCTGGTCTGGGCACTAAGATTCTGCATGTCATGTGACATAGCCAAAAAAAGTTCAAAAAAATTTTAATAAATAAAGTTGTGCTGAGTTGAGCCTTGCTTAGTGGGAGGTATTGGAAGAGTCCTGACATCACCTTGGCTTTTCTTAAGTACCGCTGTCTAGCAGCCAAGATGGCACTGGTCTTCTTGGAGCAGCTCAATATATACATCACCATTTCAGACCAGCAGGGAGACATTTAGGGCTGTTGAATGGACTCCATGGAGTACACGGGGGAAATAGTAAATGTCATTACTGTGTTTACCACTACTACGTTTCCTAAGCACTCCCAGGAACATTATCTCACTTATAACACTTATCTCACCCTGTAACAATTCTATGAAGTAGGTAGGATTATTCTCATTTTCACAGGTGAACAAGCAGAGCCTAGCAAGGCTAACTGACTTAAATAAAAGACAGCAGGTTAAAATCTAAGTCGTCTTTGCTGGAGGAATAGTATATTTCCTATCAAGCATCATTGCACACATTGGGTTTGGCGCTCTCACATTTTATCAGGGGGTCTTCACCATCCTCAACAAGGTAAATGTTATTGTCAGTAGGTATTGAGTTGAGGAAACAAAGAAGTTGAAAAAAGTGTCCAAGGCATATTTAATTATTCAGTAAGTAATTATTATTGTGCACCTACTGTATGCCAGGGATCATTAAAGCCAATGCAGATATAGAAATGAACAGTATATACAAAGTGTCTGCCCTTCCTCAACAAGTGTACATTCTCAGGGAGGGAATAAGAAAGCAAAGAGTTAAATAATAGAGTTGCAAACGGGATAAGTACTTTCACATAGTTAGTAATGGATGCTCAGTTGGTAAAAGAATCTTCATGTCAATGCTGGAGACCCAGGTTCAATCCCTAGGTTTGGGAAGACTCCCTGGAGAAGGAAATGGCAACCCACTCCAGTATTCTTGCCTGGGAAATTCCATGGGCAGTGGAGCCTGGTGGGCTATAGTCCATACAGTCGCAAAAAGTCAGACACAACTTAGGAACTAAACCACCACAACCAGTAATGAATGGATGGAGACTTACCTGAGACCCACGTCTGAGATACAGGGTGTAAGAATCATGAAACAAGTGGTCAGAAGTGGGAATAGAACAGTCTCAGAAGGCATTTTGGGCAGGCAGGGAAGATGCCAGGCTGAGAAAACACTAGGTGGATACCTGGGCATTGACTTTAAGCAGAGAATGGCAAAATTTTCTGTAAATAGCCACATATTAAATATGTTCAGCTTGGAGGGCCATAAATGAATGCCGAATTAAACAATCCATAAGTGAGTGACCATGGCTGTGTTCCAGTATAACTTTACATACGGACACTGAGGTTTAGATTTCAGATATACACTATTTACATATCACAAAATAGTATTCCTCATTTGTGTTTTTTCAAACACTTGAATACATAAAAACGATTCTTGGGATTATACAAAGTCATTCTTGAGTGTGTGCATGCTAAATGTTTTCACTCATGTCCAACTCTTTGTAAACCTATGGACTGTAACCTGCCAGGCTCCACTGTCCATGGGATTCTCCAGCCAAGAATACTAGAGAGGGTTGCCAAGCTGTCCTCCAAGGGATCGTCCCAATCCAGGGATCGAAACTTTATTTCCTGCGTCTCCTGCTTTGGCAGGCGGGGTCACTACCACTAGTGCCACTTGGGAAGCCCAGGCTTGAGAGCCATACAAAAACAAGTAGCAGGGCTGCAGGCCATGGTTTGTCAACCAATGGTCGAGTCAGAGTCCATCCTTGCACTTAGGAGGAGAACAGCAGTGGAAAAAGGGCCCAAAGGGTAATAACCCGCCGTGCCTTCCACGATCACTTGCTGCCATTCTCTGACTTCTTACTTCCATTGTTGGTTTTCCTCTTCATTGGTTTCCTTTAAAATATCCTTTCAAAATCCTTTCTAAAAGCATGATATCTCCTGAGAACAATGGCTCTGAGTTTTGAAAATGAGCAAAGAATGAAAGTTGTTAACGTCATTGAAATATTGGCCAGAATATGAAATTCATTTCAGATTCCAACATGGTGGGTATGGCCTCTCACTGGATCTGAGATTCCCATGTTTTTTTAGTTGGATAATTTCAGATATCTTTTCAAACAAGTCGACTCTTTGCATCAGGTGGCCAAAGGATTGGAGCTTCAGCATCAGTGCTTCCAATGAATATTCAGGGTTCATTTCCTTTAGGATGGACTGGTTTGATCTCTCTACTGTCCAAGGGACTCTCAAGAGTCTTCTCCGGCACCACAGTTTGAAAGCATCAGTTCTTTGTCGCTCAACCTTGTCCAGCTCTCACATCCATACATGACTACTGGAAAACCCATAGCTTTGACTATAAAATGGACTTTTGTCAGCATAGTGATGTCTCTGCTTTTTATTTAGATACAGTCCACCCATCCATCACAAACCTGTCCATTAAAGAAAAACACCAATAAAGTATATTAATGCATATGTATGGAATTTAGAAAGATGGTAACAATGACCCTGTATGCGAGACAGCAAAAGAGACACAGATGTAAAGAACAGACTTTTGGACTCTGTGGGAGAAGGCAAGGGTGGGATGATTTGAGAGAATAGCATTGAAACATGTATATTACCATAAGTGAAATAGATCGCCAGTCCAAGTTCGATGCATGAGACAGGGTGCTCAGGGCTGGCGCACTGGGATGACTCTGAGGGATGGGATGGGGAGGGAGGTGGGAGAGGGTTTCAGGATGGGGAACACATGTACACCCATGGCTGATTCATGTCAATTTATGGCAAAAACCACTACAATCTTGTGAAGTAATTAGCCTCCAATTAAAATAAACATATAAATTTTAAAAATAAATAAATAAAATAAACCTAGTGGGGTGGGGTGAGGGGGTCTTCTACCAACATGCCCAAATTCTTTTGTGCCCCACTCTTTGCTGGCCTGGCTCTAACTCTTTTTCCATCTGTCCACATCAGGCGATGAATCCAGTGGCTCGGGGAGTGGCAGTGGGTGCATGGATGACGTGTGTCCGACAGAGTTTGAGTTTGTCACCACAGAGGCCCCCGCGGTGGATCCCGACCGGAGAGAAGTAGACTCTTCTGCCGCCCAGCGGGGCCCCTCCCTGCTCTCAGGATCTCTCGTCTGCGTCGCCCTGGCACTGCAGAGACTGTGCAGATAATCCTGGGTTTTCGGTCAGATGAAACTGCATTTTAGCTATTGGAACGGCCAACTCACTTCTTTTCTTACACCCCTGGACAGTGGACCATGCCACAAAAACTTACCGGTTTCCGAGAAGAGGGCAGTACTGTACTCTGCCTCCCTTTTTGTTTTCCCAAAGAGTACCGGGCACCAGACTGGACTGCTTCCTCTTTCCTTCAGCTATCTGTGGGGACCTTGTTTATTCTAGAGAATTCTTACTCAAATCTTTCGTACCAGGAGATTTTCTTACCTTCATTTGCTTTTATGCTGCAGAAGTAAAGGAATCTCACGTTGTGAGTTTTTTTTTTCCCCCATTAAAAAAAAAATAGGAAGAAAAGATCATTTTCCTTACAAAATCAGGCCAAACCCCAAGACAACTACAATTGAAACAAAGAAGCAAACAAGAGAGAAAAATAAAAGAGCTTTAATGCCGTAAGTTTGGCATTGCTAGCCAGCTCCCAGTGTAAGCTTTTCAGTAACAAATCAGGGTTACAAAATGCTTATGGGGAGAAAGTTTGACATTTTTTTCATGTAGTGGAAACACTGTTGTCTTGGAGGTCTTGCAGGCTAACCACACAATGCCCCAGCTGATTTGGAGGTACTGAGGGTAAATTTAGAATTCCATCTTTACTATGAGAGCAAAATTTGCTACAGCTCAGCATCTCTCTCTTACCTTGCCCGATTTCAATTTCAGTAATGGCATCATTTTTCTTAATTCTTTTAATTATACACTTTATAATACAGTGTCTGTCCACTGTATCCAATTGGCACAGACTTTTTGCTTCATTTTCAGTTACTAGTGGACACCTGCATGAACTCATCCCCCTCAAGGGTCTGAAATGAAAACAATCATCAACAATACAATCACTTTGCTTTAGCCACAGGCTTGACACCAATCAAATGTTTCTGCCCTGTGCTCATACCCTCCCCAAAGAAGAGTTCTTTTAATGAACCGCTGAACAATTCGATCCATAAGTGAGTTTTCATTTTTAACTATTTACTTTGTGTCAATTGGTTTCTGCATCACAAGGGCATTCTCTTACAAAATAACTCACAACAACAAAAAACGTCAAGACAAAAAATATATATATATAGTATTGACATGGAGATTTCTTTCACTTTTTTAGTCTTAGTATGATCATCTATTTTTATATCTATATATATATAAATCACAGATTTTAACTTCTTAATTCCAAGCTCAGGGTTGACACACCTTTGTAACGAAAATGTTTTGTCAACCAGCTCTTCTTGTTTTGTGCTGCTCAGAGAAGGGATTCCTCAATTATCTGTGAGCACCAAGAATCAAGAAAGAGAACTTTTTACGTATCTAACTGTCCATTTATTAAAAGTTTGCCAGGGCACACCTTTCTCGCATGAGTGTGCTTTGCCCTGGATGCTCCACACTGTACCTAACTCATGGGCAGAGCCATGGGTGTGCAGAACTGTACCGGTCATGGAAACTGTATGTGCAAGGAATGTGTTATTCATGCAAAACCATTGCTTTCAGGACAACGCCTTCAGCCTAGGATTCCTGCTTGGCACTTGGAGAGATGTCCTAATTGAACAGGCTGATTTATAGCCGAACTCTTCCACGAGGTGTGCCAAAGCCAGGCATGATGCTCCCCTTGACAGACAGAAGCAAAATAAACCAAACTGGGGCTTTATGAATACAGTTGGCTATCCATGTTTTTTATTTTTTTTGGTTTCTATGATGCTTCTGGGGTTGGGAAAAAGTAATATTTCAAGACACCATAGTATGCCAGTCACATGTTAACTAACCCATTGGCAGTCATGACACATAAGTGATATTTTTTATCTCCATACTCATCAAAATTATAATTAGTTATCGATTTAGTCATCACACTTAAGTAGAACACATGCAGCACAATAGTATTAAGTATATTTGAGCACTTTTGCAAAACTGAAAGTATTTAGAAGCATCTCTTGCTATTGTATGCCTAACAAAATATGGAACGTAGGATTCTGAGAGACTTTGTGGCATCTTTTCATTTAAATCTTTAAGAAATTAACACTTAATCTAATTCGGCATTCCATACTTCTAGAAAACCATTCATTTCACTGCCAAACTTCAGCTTCCCAGCACCAATTACACATAAAGCATCTCTACGAAGGACCAATTATTTATGTTGCTCATTGCATTTTATGTTCGGAAATCAGTATTGTCTTTCTCCAGTAATTAAGGTGCAATACAAATTAAATCAATCTTGATTTTCCAGAATATTTGAGTCATCACTTGTTTTCATAGCTTTAAGCTCCAAGTCTTTCCTTTTGAAAAAATATTTCTGCATTGCTTTCTGTGAAATAGATCAGAATGCCTTGTTTTCCCTGAGCTTTCTCCCCCCAGAGGGTTTTGTGCATGTATGTGAATACACCTTATATTAATGAATGTGAACCCATGTTCTGTACACACTAAACACACCAATAATATATAAATGCCTGCTTCATTTGTTTCCATACCTTTGTTATCAATATTATTCATATTGGTGAGCTATAGTGAACTATATGAGCCAGGCAGAAAGCTGACATCACTATCAGTTAATGATGCCACAGCAGTCATCACCCACATGGATGTGGTCAAAATATTATTCAAATTGTACTTCCTGCTTTTTATCATCATCCCACCCCATCATATGATTTTTTAGACTAATTTGACATGAGAATTTTTTTGTATCCTAAGGGAATTAGTTTACTCTAGTTAACCCATTCCAGTAAGTATTTTGGAATTTCCCCTTTCCTGCACCACCAAATTAATTTCTCTCATTTTAGCATAGTGATAGGGGATGCGATGATACTCCATTGTTTTTCCTGACCTGCCCTCTTTTGCTTTGAAGTCCCCCAAATTCTGTAATCACATCATAATCTCTGTTATGAGTAGAGAAGAACAGACTCACTGAAATCGGACGCTAGAAACAGTTGGGTGATGCTCATAACTGCAAACACTTAGCTTATTGAAGTGCCTCTATTTACATGTTCTTTAGTTATAATATGTATTTTTCTAACAGAAATACACGTCTGTAATTGGTGTATATTATACTTTGTATATGTTATAACAAAAGCTAAACAGAGGCTAAAGTCTTAAGCAGAGAAGAACGGATTGCAAATTCATGAGTTCGAGCTCCGCTTATGGTTCTGTATTAAAGGACAGACATGATGACCTTCTCTCATTTGAATGAAGGTCAAGTCAGGACTTTGATTAGAGCCATCATAGAACAGCATTAGTGCTAGCAATCTGACTCCCTTACAGTGTCTTAACCAGATCAATATCTTGCATTACTTGCTTTAATTGTAAGGGATAGAAAATACTACTTTGCCTACACTGAAAAACATGATTATTCATTGACAAGCAGTAATCATTATAAAAGTAGCATTCTGTAAATCAAACACTCTGAAAATATTATCGGACGCAGAACCCTGATATTTAATTTATATTCCCTGCTGCAGACATTAGCCTACTTTAATTCTTTAGCCATTACATACATGTTTTGGCTACACACTGAACACCAACTAAAGTCCTCAAGGAGGAATAAAACCGTAGCAGATTCCTGAGTTGTGATTCTTTTATTACTTCTCTTTGCAAGGCTAATTATCAGGTGGTTGGAGGAATGGTGGGAGGGTTAGCAAATGCACGTTTTGACTTATCCAAACCTTGCAGAAATTCAAACTCATTTACTTACAGTCACTAACAAATCTGCCTTCTAACTTTAGAAAAAGGAGGGGAGGAGAGGAGGAGTTTAGCTTTGCTAACAGAAGAGTAAAGGAGACCATAACTTATAAATTTGCGGTGTGTTCCTCCTTGGTGGAGACATTAGCCAGTGTTTGGTTTTAGGCCAAGTTCTACAAAGACAGTATTGATTTGTATGCATCCTGGAGCCTTGCTATAACACAGTTTGCTACAGCACGGGACTCAGCCTAGCATGGGGCCATTTGAACCTCAGTGAAGGTTGCATAGGTACTGAAATCTTTGACATTGCCTTGTAATGAGGTACTTCGACGAAAAGACAACTCAAGTTGGCGTAGTAGTGAGGTCTCTGTGTGCATATGCATAACATATATGCAGGACGAATATGTGCACCAATCAAACCTAAAATTTTATGTGACTGTCAAATGAATATGATTTGGGTTAAGATTTTTCATTTCTGATTTGGATAGAAAATTGCTATTAATCTTGTATTAAAATAGTTTTTAAAAATCTACCAGTGCCCTTTCTGCATTTTCTTAATTATTTTCATAGTCTAAATTTCAGAACTCTTGAATTATTTTGTTTGAGAACATTTTAGAAGCTGCACTATTTTAAAAAAGAAAAAGAACCATAGGTTAAATCAGCACCACCCACTGAAGTACACTTGGCATTTGAAATCAAGAACTTTTCAAACTTTAGAATATTTAGAGCTTTCCAAATGTATATCTTGAGTTTGAGCAAGCTCCGGGAGTTGATGAGGGACAGGGAAGACTGGCATGCTGCAGTCCATGGGGTCGCAAAAAGTTGGACACAACTGAGCAACTGAACTGAACTGATCGAAGATGCTATACCTCTCTTCTTTTGTGTTGGTTTCTTCTCTAAAATAAAATTTAGTAGCTTGAGAATTGATGTCAGTACTTTATAAAAAATGTCAGAAAATAAGATGTGAAAGAACTAACACTTTTCCAGATTTAGCAAATTGCCTTGCCTTTTTATTTCTGGAAGCTCCCATGCTCCCAGGGATGCTAAATACTGTATAACATGCTAAAGATTCATTTAGCAGACTTATATTAAACTCTTACTTGACACTAAACCTGCTCTAGGTGCCAGTCACTGGTTATCAAAATGGCCATCTGGGAAGTATTCATTCTTTACTATAGTTACTCATAATTATTACAAATACATCACTGATTTTAAAAATGTTCTTTTAAATAAAGAAATCTATGTAAATAAAGTTATCACAAATATAACACTGTAAGCAACATTATAATTTTTAAACATTACAATTTAGCTCACATTATTACTATGTTGACTTCTATTAAGGAAAGGGATTCCTATAAAACAGTTAACTTTAGGATGGTGGTAGTGTTTAGTCCCCAAGTCCTATCTGACTCTTTTGTGACCCCATGGACTGTAGGCTACCAGGCTCCTCTGTCCATGGGATTTACCAGGCAAGAATACTGGAGTGGATTGCCATTTCCTTCTCCAGGGGATCTTCCTGACCCAGGAATCGAACCAGAGTCTCCTGAATTGGCAGGCAGGGTTCTTTAAGATTGAACCACCTGGTAAGCACTTAACTTCAGGATCAGATCAGATCAGATCAGGCGCTCAGTCGTGTCCGAATCTTTGCGACCCCATGAATCGCAGCACACCAGGCCTCCCTGTCCATCACCAGCTCCCAGAGTTCACTCAGACTCATGTCCATCGAGTCAGTGATGCCATCCAGCCATCTCTTCCTCTGTCGTCCCCTTCTCCTCTTGCCCCCAATCCCTCCCAGCATCACAGTCTTTTCCAATGAGTCAACTCTTCTCATGAGGTGGCCAAAGTACTGGAGTTTCAGCTTTAGCATCAATCCTTCCAAAGAAATCCCAGGGCTGATCTCCTTTAGAATGGACTGCAGGATAATTCCATCTAAAAACCAGAATATAACAATTCTATTTGAAAATAAACTGAAACCAATTTCATGGAAAGAAAAAAAGCTTTCAAAGGGTTTTGAAAAAAATAATAAAACCACAGCCAGGTTTATCAACAATATTTATTTTAATTTGCTCTTTGGATAAAGGGACTAAGATATAGTCAGAATATACACATAAATATGAAAGAGGACATTGATTTTTCAAATACTAACTTGTGAAATAGCTAGAAAGATGTAGCCATAATTCTTACTGTTCAAACAGACATTCCCAATTCATTTAGTACAGATACATCTCCATTCCACAGACACATTTATTTGCAGATATAAACATGTGCTAAGTGTATTTTGTCAGCTCACGGAGGACACAGCAAAGCTAAGATGAACTAGACACCTGCTTTTGTAGTTTGCACACCTTGAAATAGCAGAGTAAGTAAATGAAAATTTTACCCAGCAAGTGTTCAAGTTTGGAGAGAAGCAGAAAGGAGACAAATAAATTGGATTTGAGGCGAGTGGAAGAGTATTTACCTCGAATAAAGCCATCTGCTCTTCAATAGGAACTGTCTGTGGAGTTTTAAAATAAAAGAAAAAAAAATTGACTTAGGCAACAATAGTCATCTATTCTTCCAAAAAAGAATGTGAGAAACACTAAATCATATGCCAGATACAGTTCTGGGTACCAGAGCAAGAGGCCAGAAAGGACTGAGACAGAGGGCTTCCCTGGCGGACCAGTGGTTAAGAATCCACCTGCCAATGCAGAGGACAAGGGTTCAATCCCTGGTTCGGGAAGACTCCACATGCCAAGGAGCAACTAAGCCCATGGGCCACAACTACTGAAACCCAAGTGCTCTAGAACCCATGCTCCACCAACACGAGAAGCCACGACAAGGAGAAGCCTGTACACTGTAGCCAGAGAGTGGCCCCTCTTGCTGCAACTAGAGAAAGCCCATGTGAAGCAATGAAGACCCAGAGCAGCCAAAAAATATATATGTATACAATTTTTAAAAAGTTTGCCCAAAATAAAAGAACTGAGACAGAAACTGGCTAATGACTAAGGAGGAGATGCCCCTTGAGACCAGTGGTCCAGGGGAGCCCCAGGTGATACTCAGGCTGTGATCTAATGATGGGAAGACGGTGCCATGTGCAGACCTGGGGACGGGGACTGCCTGGTGGAGTAGAAGCAAATGTCAGGATCTTAGCCCCAAAATGAGGGTGGCTGAGGACCAGTCGGTGAGCTGTTGCATGGTGGGAGATGGTTGAAGAGTTGAAGAAGCCATGCGAAGCTTAACAGCCAAAACCCTGGTTTTTTACCTTCTGGTGAACCCAGAACCTCAGAAGGACCCATCTCTACACAGCCCTGCTGGTGGCACTTATTAGTATTTTAAAGCACATTTTAACAAAGAACTATGCTAAGGTCTTTATGTACTTGATCTTCATAGCATCTCTATGACATAGAAATAAAAATGTTCATTTTATATTGAATAAAATTAAACACAGTGAGATGAATTAACTTGCCCAATGACACAGGCGAGGCCACGATAGAAACTGAGATCTGTAACAAGTAGGCAGAAAAGTGGCCATATGTAAGGGTAACTGCAGTTTTTTATTATACATGCAATTGAATTATCTGAGGGTTTTCTGAGAATTGGCAGCAAGTGTGTGAGCAGGCATTCATAGATGTTTATTTACACAGAGGATATATATTAAAACTTTATTCTGACATGTAGTACCATTTGGGCTTCCCTGGTGGCTCAGCAGTAAAGAATCCTCCTGCAATGCAGGAGCTGCAGGAACCACAGGACACATGGATTTGATCCCTAGTTCGGGAAGATCCCCTGGAGGAGGGTATGGCAACCCACTCCAGTATTCCTGCCTGGAGAATCCCACGGACAGTGGAGTCTGGCAGGCTATTGTCCATAGCACCGCAAAGCGTCAGACACGACTGAATCGACTAAGCATGCATTCGCACGCATGTAGTACCATTTACTTGCTTTCTGTTTCCTTTTTTGCAAAATTAAAATCCTATGTAGACAAATGACTGACTCTGGGTTTCATGCATAGTATTGAACTTATAAGCCATTGTGAACCAAAGTTTGATGTCTAGGACAGGAAAACATGTCCTAAATCTAAATCTGCTTTCCCCCTCTATTTGTCAAGTTGGCTTGAACATCATATTTACAGAAAACAAGTCATCCACAGGGCTTAGCCTGACTCACAGGCTTCTTCCTATTCATCATTGTTGTTGTTTAGCCGCTAAGTTGTGTCCGACTTTTTTGAGACCCCATGGACTATAGCCCACTAGGTTCCTCTCTCTATGGGATTTCCCAGGCAAGATACTGGAGTGGGTTGCCCTTTCCTTCTCCAGGGGATCTTCCCTACCCATCAAACCCATGTCTCCTGCATTAGATTCTTTAGGACTGAGCCACCAGGGAAGCCCTACTATGCATTAGCCTTGTCTACAATTTGTTGTCCACTCAGGCAGTGAAGTGAACGGAAAATATGAATCAAGACAATGCAATAGTTAGATCAAACAGACAAGTAGTCTGGCTGCTTTGTTGACTGACTTGAGTGCATCTTGAAAGTATGACACTGAGACCCAGCTGAATCAAAGTTCTCGTAATAGTCTCAGTTAAAATAAAGACCAGATGATGGATCCCACGTGCCTCTCTTCTTCACGGAGTTAGAGCTCCTTCTATTGTTGGAGTCCTTCTCAGGTCATCACCTTCCTTACCTGAGAGAATTGAGGTTACTGATTACAGGTTTTATTCTCTTTCAAAGATACTCCTTGGACATTTCATAAAGATAGATGAATATCAAGTTAGGGAAAGGTTGGCCTACAAAACTCTACTTCCTTTTCTGTCATGACATAAAATGCCTTCTATTTACAAAAAGCATTTCACCCTCAAGGGTGCTTTCGAATCTATTTTCCTTCATAATCTCCACCACACCTCCACAAACTAGGTAAGAATTAGTCATCCTTATTTTACAGATCAGAGACACTGCCTAGTGGAGCCAAAGTCCTCTTAGTGTGTTTATTCACCCCCTTGCTGCTTTTTCTCTCCCTCACTCCCAATCCAACCAAATCTTAAGGACTTCCCTGTGAGTCATTCTGGCTTCTATCAACCTCTCATTCATTTATAGAACCAGCCCTCAGTAGCTCAGCCACAGGAACACAGGAGCAAATTCTCCAAGCTAGGTCTCAGTAGAATGATACCCCAAGAGTCTTCTACTTCATCTCTGGTCCTGAATCATATACTGGGAATCAGCATGTACTGAACTCCTGCATGTGAAAACTTAGATGTCCCCAAATTATATCAACCCAAAGAAGTTTCAGGGCTCCCCTGGTGGCTCAGTCAGTAAAGAATACACCAGCAATGCAGGAGACCACCTGTAACACAGGAGAAGTGGGTTTGATCCCTGGGTTGGGAAGATGCACTCCAGTATTCTTGCCTGGGAAATTCCATGAACAGAGGAGCCTGGTGGGCTATAGTCCATGCAGCCGCAAGAGTCAGATATGACTGAGCAACTAAACCACCAAAGAAGTTTCACCCAAACACCTTTATTAAAAAGCTTGTTGGTAACACCATAGCGATTTCACTGATTTTTGTTTGTTTGAAATATCACATATGAATTGGCATGTTCAGGCTGTATTTCTATAACCAAAGATAAGCCCAGATTCTGTGCATGTGTTTGTTTTTAAGCCTGGAGGTCTTTTGTCTTTAACTGAAAAGAGAAAATTTTACATTGAATAGTGTCTTAGTAGACAGAGAGCATGAGCCATGAGAAACATGAAAGCAAAATGTATTTCTCCAGGAAAAACATAAATAAAGACTTCCCCTACATCCAAAGTCTTTCTTGTACTGGAAGAATCCTGTAATCTTTCCCCTCCTTGTGCCCACAAGCAGGGAGAGTGAGGTAAAATGGAGCGGAAGAGATAAAATTGAAGCAAGAGAAAGAGTAGAGATCCAGTGGCATTGCCATTTGCAACACATGATGTTTCCTACATTATTTCGATCAATTCTGAACCTTCACTGTGAAAGCCTCCTCTCAAATGAAAGACACCTTACAGACAACATAAAATAATGGCATTTAAGGAAAAACTTAAGTCACAGAGAAATGCCAACAAGCATATGAAAAGATGTTCAACCTCATTAATCATCAAGGAAATGCAAGTCAAAATAACTATGAGCTAATACTTCACAACAGGTAAGATGAAAGTGAAAGTGTTACTTGTTTAGTCGTGTCTGACTCTTTGCAAACCCATGGACTGTAGCCACCAGGCTCCTTTGTCCATGGGATTCTCCAGGCAAGAATACTAGAGTGGATTGCCATTTCCTCCTCCAGGGGATCTTCCTGACCCAGGGATCCAACCCAGGTTTCCTGCATTGCAGGCAGATTCCTTACCATCTGAGCCACCAGCGACTTATTCAAGATGACCACTATCAAAAAAAAAAGAAAAGGAAAATAGAAATCATAAGTGTTAGCGAGGATGCAGAGAAATTGGAACCCTTGTGCACTATTGGTGGGAATGTAAAATGGTGCAACTATTGTGGAAAAGAGTATAAAGATGCCTTTAAAAACTAAATACAGAATTACCACATGATTCAGCATTAGCACACTTTCAGGTATATACCCAAGAAGATTCAAAATGGGACCTTGAAGAGAGATTAGCACTTGCACTTTCACTGCAGTATTACTCATAATAGCCAAGAGATAGAAGCAGCCTACACTCATCAATGAATGAATGGACAAGAAATGTGGTATACACATACAATGGAATACTAGTCAGCCATAAAAAAAAAGAAGAGACTACTTTCATACGCTACCAAGTGGATGAACCTGGAGGAGCTTATGCTGAGTGAAACAAAGCAGCCACAAAAAGACATATGAGTGGTGATTTCCCGGGACTGTGGGGTCTAGTGGGAAGGGGAGTCGCTGTTCAAAGAGTTCAGTTTTGCAAGATGAAAAATCTCCAAAGACCTGTTGCACAAGAAGGCACATGTACTGTACTATATACACTTACAAATTATTAAGATGGTAAACTTTATGTTACGTAGTCTTCACCACAATATAAATATATAAGTAGAGAGATGGATAAAAATGCATGTGCCCTGTTTCCAGGAAGTGCAGAGTCTAACGTAAGTGTGGGAATACAGAGCAAACTCATAAACAGCTCAATGTGTAACTGCTGTGATAAATGTGATAAAGGCTTTCACCATGCACTATGGAGTAGAGAGGCAATGGGGTTTGTGGAAAGAGAACTGGTCTAAAAAAAAGACAAGACAAGAAACCTCAGAGGGACTGTGTACATTGAATGATTGAGTACTCTTCTCCACTCACAAGTTATAAATAAGAAGTCTCAAAGTCCCAAATTGTTTGAGACAGTCCCAGTTATACCTGTTGTTCCAATGTAATTATTAATAGCACCCCTTTCCCTCTCTGGAGAGTGTCCCTGGTCTGAATGACAAATTACATGATCACCCTGGGTATGAATAATGGTTATTCACAAGACCAATTTGCACTCAAAGGTACATGACACCTTACAATTTTTCAAAATACCCACCCAACTAAAGATGTACTAGGTAATATTACTGACAACTAAGCTTCCCATTTAAATTCACCCTGCCTACTTCTATTGAAAAACATCTGGAATCAGAATCAAGAATCCAAAAATAACTCTGACATCATCAATTACACTGTATAATCTCAGCTTTACAAACGCCCACCTCTAATCACCTCAGAATGGACCATATTTGGAACTTGATCCCAGGTGAATTACTGTTCTTCAGTTATTTTGCTGGATATGCCAGTGAACAAAACCACTGAGAGTTGGGGCTGCCCTAGAAGTTGCATTCTGATTCCATTTGCTGCTCCTGGAAGGATGTAGTTGGAGACATGTTTTCTCTGTTTGCAATCTTAGCAGTCCCAAAACAAGCACAATCATTTCCTTCTGTTTCTTCACTCACGTGCATGGTCAATTTCTTGATGAATAATTCTCAACCCACAGCTCTCAATCTTTCTCCTGCCCTAGCACACAGGACACATGATGTTCACTCAGGTGGTGTCAATAATTTCCTGTGCATTAATTGTACCCTTCACTTTTCTCTCCTGCTCAAAAGAGCATATAAGAATGCAAGAAAGCAATGGGCTTCCTAGGTGGCTCAGATGGTTAAAAAAAAATCTGCCTGTAATGTGGGAGACCCAGGTTCAATCCCTGGACCCGGGAAGATCCCCTGGAGAAGGGAATGGCTACCCACTCCATTATTCTTGCCTGGAGAAGTCCATGGACAAAGGGGCCTGGTGGGCTACAGTCTATGGGATGGCAGAGTCAGACACGACTGAGTGACTAACACACGCAATGGGTATAAAGTTATCACAAAGATAATGGGAATTCACTCCAAATCATAGTCATTCACACATGTTATTCATTTAATTATTATTTCTAACAAACTACTTGCAACACTGTCCAGTAGATTGCTACCTTGGACTTATAAAACCGTGTGCCGTTCCCTTAACATCTGGGAGGATGTGTTCCAGAGAGAACAAAGTGTGATATAAAAAGTGCCACCTGCTGATGCCCAACATATAAAAAGATACCTCTTCGACTGAAGGCCTCTGTCAGAAAAGAACTTACTTTGATTAAATCAGTCAGCCCTTCAAAGTCTTCTTTAGGCTCTGTTTTGTAGGAGCATGTGTTCCTAAAGACATTCTTCAAAAATCAGCTGGGCATAAATGTGTAGGTTTGCATTGTCTATAAAATAAAGATGAAAGTGTCTACTAAAATTAAAAATATGACACAAAAAATGATGTAAAACTTGCAAGATAAAGCCAATGAGTTCAATTCAATTAATATATTTATACTGTGATATATGTTTGGGAAGGCTTATAATTGATTAAAATATATTCCTCTCCTCAAGGAGAAAATAATAATACCTACTTAAAAAAGAATAATGAAACCAATGTCAATAGTAACAATAGGAAATTGGTCAAATCCTTTCCCATATATTAATTCATTTTATTCTAAAACTAAGATATCTTTTAAAAGAGTAGGTACTATTATTGTCCTAATTAGACAAATGAGGAAACTTAGTACAGACAAGCTAAATGCGTCTTCCAAGGTCACATACATGTAGAATTGAGAAGATACAGAAAAATGCTGAAGTCATTACAGTAGTTAATGTTTGGAAACATCCTAAGTATCCAGCAATGGATGAATGGATAAAACATGGCGTATGCATGCAACAGAATATTACTCATGAGAAGTAAGAGAAAGCTCGCCATGAGAAAGAAGACGAGCCTGCCATTCTCTTACTCATGAGAAGTAAGAGAAAGCTTGCCATGAGAAAGAAGGCAAGCCTGCCATTCCCAATAACATGGATGGATGTCCTCATGACCTTGAGGACATTATGCTAAGTGAAGTAAGTCAGACAGAAAAAGAAAAACACTGTATCATATCACATACATGGAATTTAAAAAGCTGAACTCATAAAATAAGAAAATAGAATGGGATTAGCAAAGGCTGAGGATGGGGCAAATGGGAGATGTAGGTCAAAAGATGTTGATCAAACTTCTAGTTATAAAGATGAATAATTTCCGGACATCTAGTATATGGCATCGGAGAAAGTGATGGCACCCCACTCCAGTACTCTTGTCTGAAAAATCCCATGGACAGAGGAGCCTGGTAGGCTGCAGTTCATGGGGTCGCTAATAGTCGAACACGACTGAGCGACTTCCCTTTCACTTTTCACTTTCATGCATTGGAGAAGGAAATGGCAACCCACTCCAGTGTTCTTCTTGCCTGGAGAATCCCAGGGACGGGGGAGCCTGGTGGGCTGCCGTCTATGGGGTCGCACAGAGTCAGACACGACTGAAGTAACTTAGCAGCAGCAGCAGCAGCAGTATATGGCATGGTGATTATAGTTTATAATACTGTATTTAAACTAGAAATTCCCAAAGACAGGTCTTAAATATTCTCATTATACAAAAAAATGGTCATTATGTGACAATGGAGGTGTTAGCCAAGGCTATAGTGGTAATCCTGGTGGTAGTAAAGAATCTGCCTGCAATGCAGGAGACAGGGGTTCAATCCCTGGGTCAGGAAGATCCCCTGAAGAAGGAAATGGCAACCCACTTCAATATTCTTGCCTGGGAAATCCAATGGACAGAGGAACCTGGTGGTGGGCTACAGTCTACGGGGTCACAAGAGTCAGACGTGAGTTAGTGACTGAACCTCCACCACCACCAGAGTAGTAATCACTTTGCAACATTTAAGTGTGTCAGATCAACACCTTGTACTCCTTAAACTTATGCAGTGTTATATGTCAATTATACGTCAATGAAAGCAGGAAAGAAAAAGGAAAAATGTTGAAATCTCAGAGCTGGAAACCCAGTGTGGTTACTTGAGGAGGTACACAGCTCTGATTGAACAGAGGCCAGGTTCTGCCTGCCATGCAGTGGTGTGAAGGCGGGGGGCGGCCTACCTTTGAAATAATGACCTAGCATGGACTTCACTGTGGGCACAGTCCATGAAAAATAGTCAGTGATCATCTGATTTCCATGTATGCTTTTACTCTGCCAAGATTTTCCAGATGATATTTCCTGTACATACCCTGGGTTATGGGGAGAATGCATAGCTCTGGGAGGATATATGTTAAGCCATATGTATACGCACATATATAATCAAATAAGGTGGCACAGCGGTAAAAAAAATCCACAGCAGGAGATGCAAGAGAACCAGCTTCAATCCCTGGGTCAGGAAGATCCCCTGGAGTAGCAAATGGCAACCCACTCCAGTATTCTTGCCTGGAGAATCCCTAGGACAGAGGAGCCTGGCGGGCTCCATAGGGCCGCAAACAGTCAGACACGACTGAGTGACTGAGCACAGCACACATACGCACATGTATACAGGCTAGAGTAATTGAGCAAAAGGAGATCTGAGTTTTTTTCTCCCCCAACTCCGTGTACTCTAAAGACATGAATGAGGCAAGATATTGACTCCAAAGTTTGCATTCAAGCTCACAGGGGTCTTGAAGACATTGAGATAAACCAGATTGGCTTTGCCCCACATAAAAGATCATCTAACCTCTTGATGGAATTACAGCTTTATCAATAAATTTTTCCATTTATTACTGTATGTGCAGCACCCCATCGTCTAGAGGCTATCAGAAAATCCCATCCCAGCTGCTGGGATGTGATTAGCCTAATCACAGTACTTTTCTACCCCAGCCCTGCTCCGGCTGTGGGGATGGGGAGGGGCTGGGAGAGGAGAGTTTGGCGACGACTAGAAGAAGGTGCTTGACATTTCCTCCACGCTCCCTGTCAGCGTGACTGCCCTTCACTCTCCACTTCGCCCTAAGCCTTTATTAACCCAGTGTGGAATGTGGCAATTTTGTAAGCCGTGGCCATTACAGTAAATACCATTTCCCCCAGTAAGGCCCCCCTTCGCTGCTGTGTGCCCTGCGCTTGTTTAGCTCATGATATTTCCTGCCAAGTATTTGAGAGACAGTGCTCAGAAATCGCCAGGCAGCTCGACTGAAATACCAAGTCCCCATCCATCAGGGAAAGAAGCAGGCTGCAGGGACGCTGTGTTTTGTATTTGCTCTCCATTCATTAAGTGTTTCTCGCTGAGTCTGACTTTTCCACAAATATTGACGCTAGAGCTGACTAATGACTCTACGAACACCAAACTCATGGTGGTGATTACGCATCTTTGGAAAGTGCTTAATAAATACTATTAAAAGATTCTGTTTTACAGTGATCACGATCATGCCAGATGTGATATTGTGCTTCTAGACAAAGGCAATCTTGAAAAGCTTTCCCGGTAACATTTAAAAACTAATCCTGTAGTTGGTTGCCTAGCAAGATGCCTCATAAGCGTTTAAAACACATAAGAGCTTTGAGCTCAGATAAAGAATGAGTTACCAGATGGTGACAGTAATTACCCTGTCCCCAAACTCGAATTGTATTTACCTTGTCTTTTGCCTACCAGGTTGCCAATGTGATATCCCAGCTTTCCAACTGGAGCACACCTTTTCATATTTCCTGCCAGTACACATATATTAATGAACATGTACTTTTATTAATAATGTAAGACAAGAATATTTCACCATGTTGCTACACCTCCTGCCTGAGATAGATCATAAAGGACAAGGATAAAATTTAATTTGCAATAAATCTTTGGAGCCAGAGTAATAGTTGCCCAGGAGTTCTTTGTCAGAGCATTCTTGGCTTTTTCATTAAGTACTCAGCCACTAAATTCTTTTCAACTCTGGCAGAAGCAGCCAGGGAACACTTTGGAAGCTCTATAAAAGGCATTCTCCTAATCTTCAAATCGTTGGAAAGACTCTTTAGCATCTGTTAAAAAAATTTTTTTTTCCTTCTAATCTGCCTGAAACGAATAAGGAGAAAATTCTGAGATGTTTCTTAATTAAGCAATAAGAAATGGTGGAGGGTGGTCTGTGCTGAGTTAATCACTGTTGTAAAGCATGAAAAAAGGAAAAGAGTTAAGTACCTCTAGATCCCTAGTCGCCTAATTTCCCAGCGAATGTGCCTTGTTCTTATTAAGAAGTCTTTTCTTATTTCAAAATGGGAAGATCCAAATATGGAAAAGCTTGTGTGCAAGGGAAAGGGTCAAGGCTATGAGTGAGGCAGGGAAAAAAAAAAAAAAAAACCCAGCAAATTTCTCCCTTAGCCTTGGAGAGGGATGAGAAGAGGAAGGGAATTGTGAAGGCAAGGGGGCTCTTGTTCCTGCACTGTCATTATTCAGTCCAGTGGTTTTGGGAGTGGCCTTTAGAACTGCCTCCTTAACTGGAAGAGAATACAGTTCTAAGAACTGCTAGATGTAGGGCGGTAGTGGCCCTAATTCCTCGTAGCTCGGTTGGTAAAGAATCTTCCTGCAGCACAGGAGACGCAAGTTTGATTCCTGAGTTGGGAAGCTCCCCTGGAGAAGAGAATGGCAACCCATTCCAGTATTCTTGCCTGGAGAATTCCATGGACAGAGGAGCCTAATCAGACACAACTTAGTGACTAAACCACCCCAAGAAGCACAAGCCCTCTTAACCTAAAGAAATTCCTAGCGTGATTCTGAGATATATATTCATTCAGTGGGGCTTCCCTGGTGGCTCAGACAGTAAAGAATCTGTCTGCAATGTGGGAGACCTGGGTTCGATCTCTGGGTCAGGAAGAGCCCTGGAGAAGGGAATGGCTACCCACTCCAGTATTCTTGCCTAGAGAATTCCATGGACAGAGGAGCCTGGCAGGCTACAGTCCATGGGGTCACAAAGAGTCAGACATGACTGAGAGACGAATACACCATTCATTCAATATACAGCTGGTAAAGACAGATCTGGGAGCAGAAATCTTTCTCCCCCAAATCAGCTTGTAATCTCCCTCTTTTTTTTTTTTTTTATGCCCTTGCTTTTCCCCATTTTTATTTTTTATAGAACATCTTGGACATGAAGAGTGACAGTGATGTATAATGGGATATTTGATTGGTAGCTGCCACTTGGCAGCCTTCTGTATTTTTTTTTTTCTGTTTATATTTGCCTGGCTTTCCAGACCATTCCACATCTTCCAAAGTAACCCTGACTCCTGAGCTGTTCAGGAATAACAGAAGGGTTCTGATTTCTTTTTTTTTTTTAATTTCAGGTATACACGTGCTCCCCATCCCGTACCCTCCTCCCTCCCCCCTCCCCACACCATCCCCCCGGGCCGTCCCAGCGCACCAGCCCCAAGCATCCAGCACCGTGCACCGAACCCGGACTGGCACCCCGCCTCACACATGACACTTCACATGCCTCAATGCCACTCCCCCAAATCCTCCCACCCTCTCCCTCCCCCACAGAGTCCATAAGACCGTTCCATACATCAGTGTCTCCTTCGCTGTCCTGTATACAGGGTTATCGTTACCATCTTTCTAAATTCCATATATATGCGTTAGTATACTGTATTTATGTTTTTCCTTCTGGCTTACTTCACTCTCCCTCTTTATAATCATCAAAAAGGTGATCACCTAAATCCTTAAACCTGCTTTCTAGTCCCTCTTTTTGAAATAGAGGGAAATGGGGCAGGGCACAACCTTTAAAGGAATGGCATAGTCATCAGTTCAGTTCAGTTCAGTCACTCAGTCACGTCATGTCCGACTCTTTGCAACCCCATGAATCGCAGTACGTCAGGCCTCCCTGTCCTTCACCAACTCCCAGAGTTCACTCAGACTCACATCCATCGAGTTGGTGATGCCATCCAGCCATCTCATCCTCTGTCGTTCCCTTTTCCTCCTGCCCCCAATCCCTCCCAGCATCAGAGACTTTTCCAATGAGTCAACTCTTCGCATGAGGTGGCCAAAGTACTGGAGTGTCAGCTTTAGCATCATTCCTTCCAAAGAACACCCAGGACTGATTTCCTTTAGAATGGACTGGTTGGATCTCCTTGCAGTCCAAGGGACTCTCAAGAGTCTTCTCCAACACCACAGTTCAAAACCATCAATTCTTCAGTGCTCAGCTTTCTTCACAGTCCAACTCTCGCATCCATACATGATCACAGGAAAAACGATAGCCTTGACTAAACGGACCTTTGTTGGCAAAGTAATGTCTCTGCTTTTCAATGTGCTATCTAGATTGGTCATAACTTTCCTTCCAAGGAGTAAGCGTCTTTTAATTTCATGGCTGCAGTCACCATCTGCAGTGATTTTGGAGCTCAAAAAGATAAAGTCTGACACTGTTTCCACTGTATCCCCATCTATTTCCCATGAAGTGATGGGACCAGATGCCATGATCTTTGTTTTCTGAATGTTGAGCTTTAAGCCAACTTTTTCACTCTCCTCTTTCACTTTCATCAAGAGGCTTTTTAGTTCCTCTTCACTTTCTGCCACAAGGGTGGTGTCATCTGCATATCTGAGGTTATTGATATTTCTCCCAGCAATCTTGATTCCAGCTTGTGCTTCTTCCAGCCCAGTGTTTCTCATGATGTACTCTGCATATAGCCATAGGACATGACAAAAACTGGTCAGAACCAACTTAGGTCCAAGATGGTGGAAGAGTTGACTTCCAATAGACCTTGAACCTCATTATATGCTTATTGTAATGCATTATTATATGCTGACTGTAATACATTAGCATGCTAAATGATATACCCAGCAGAGCCATGACCATTCTGAGCCTAACCATAAAGCCCAAAAAGCGGATGTTGGCTCAATTTCTGGAAATCTCTACTCCTTTCCAAAAATAATTAAAATATTCTCCCACTCATCAGCCTGTGAAATTACCCAGCCCATAAAAACGAACCAATCATATTTCAAAGTTCTCTCTCTCTCTCTCCTGAGATGGTCCACACTTGGTCTGTGGAATATGTGTGCATGTGTGTTCAATGGCTCAGTTGTGTTCAACTCTTTGTGACCCCATAGACCTGCCAGACCCCTCTGCAGAATTTTCTACCTAAACAAATCCACTTCTTACCTATTACCTCATCTCTGAATCCTTTGTCATGAAGCAAGAACCTCAAATTCACCAGCAACATTTTCAAACTAAGACTCAGAGCCCCTGATACTCTCCTTTCCAGAGAATCTAGAACTCTCCAGAAAAGCATTGCAGCTCAAACTTACTATCTCTTCCAGCCAATGACCCAGGAGTTGTTCCTGCTATGCTTATTCAATTCTGAGTTTAACACCAGGAATTCACTCTGGAACAGTCTTTGACACTGTTGTACACACTTCTCACCTCTGTGAAAAATTGACTTATGCTTAGATGACCTAATTTTATGGAATGTCTTGTTAACGACAGCTACAATAGCAACACAAACAACAGAAACCTCTGTTGGCTCTGCCAACATAACTGTGATTTTCATTCTCATATGAATTGGATGCAACATGCCACTCACTCACTTTGTATTGTGTATCTTTTCACTTTCATTTGCTGTTTTATGCCCCAAATAGACCAAACTCTGGTGTTTGCAAAATCTACATTAAATACTAGAATTAAGTACCTAGCTAATGTTTTTGTACTTTCTCCTCAGCATGGTCAATCTTCATGATTTGCAGATTCCATATCTGCAAATTTGTATACTTGCTAAAACTTGTTAGTTCCAAACCAATACTCAGGCACTTCTACAGTTACCCACAGACACACATACGCATGGAGCAGTGAAGAATAAGAGTCCCTTGAGCACACATCCCAGCTGAGGTCAAACAAGATGATGCCCTGGTCTCTCATTTCAGTTCCTCGATTATAAATGAGATCATTTTGCAGGTCTTCGCTGGTGGCTCAGTGTAATCTGCCTGCAGTGCAGAAGACACGGGTTCGATCCCTGAGTCAGGAAGATCCCCTGGAGAAGGGAATGGCAACCCACTCCAGTATTCTTGCCGGGGAAACCCCACAGACAGAGGAGTCTGGCGGGCTACAGTCCATGCTGTCATAAAAGAATTGGACACGACTTAGCAACTAAACAACAACAAGAGCAATCCTTTTTGCAGTCTATTTAGTGTCATGCTGTTCACATTTTTGTGGTTTTTTGTTGGTGATTTTGCTGTTTAATGGTCCCTAAGCATAGAGCTGAAACACTGTCTAGCATTCCTAAACTCAAGGAGTCTATGACGTGTCTTACAAACAAAATGCATATGCTAGATAAGCTTTATATTGCACACTGAAAGTTTTAAATGGAAATATAAGTGTATTTGACTCTTGCAGAAGTCATTCACATTACACAATCTATATCCATTCTTTTCTCTTTATTTCTAACACCAATGTTGGTTTATTATCATTTTATTTTGAAACCAATCTTATTTTCCCACTCTCTGAGCCTCAAAGCAAAACAAATGAATAAAAATCTTTACTCCATCTTTGAGTTTTTCAGTTCACAATAAATTATCAAACTGCAGATGAAGACACTCCCTGAGGTTATCAGCATTTCCTTTGTAATGATGTAAGGACTGGCATGATCAACTATATGCTACAAACCAAATTCTACATGAGTTGCATGTTTTCTTAAAGGTTCAAAGGCTAACTGTAAATCAGTTCAGTTCAGTTCAGTTCAGTCGCTCAGTCATGTCCGACTCTTTGCAACCCCATGAATCGCAACCCGCCAGGCCTCCCTGTCCATCACCAACTCCCAGAGTTCACTCAGACTCACATCCATCTAGTCAGTGATGCCATCCAGCCATCTCATCCTCTGTCGTCCCTTCTCCTCCTGCCCCCAATCCCTCCCAGCATCAGAGTCTTTTCCAATGAGTCAACTCTTCGCATGAGGTGGCCAAAGTATTGGAGTTTCAGCTTCAGCATCATTCCCTCCAAAACTGTAAATGCTGATGTGTTATTCCTATATTTTATTTAGCTATCAAGAAACTCCAAGCTAGATTTGATGTCCTGCTCTATAATTAAATTATGTTCAGAAAAAAAAGATATTATCAATTCCTCTCTCCTTTTGTTTCATTTTAACCTTTTGATAGTTTTTCCTCTGTTTTACATTTTATTTGCCTTTGTCAGCCAAAGTTTCTGAAGGTAAGTAAGGCAAAAATCCCATGGAAATGAAACAGTCCTCCATTCCTTTTTATAATCACAAACCATAACTTCAGAGTCACCAGTGAAGATTCAGTGAATGACTGTTGAACATCTACATGCCAGGACCACTTTTAGCGTTTTCGCACAAGTTACCCAACTCAGTCCTTGCAACCAACCTATGAATAATGCACCACATTGCTTTGTGAAAGAAACTCGAGTGTCAGAGAATATATTTATATATAGTTTGGCCAACATCTAGAACCAATAAATGTTGGAAAGAGAATTTAGACCCAACTTTCTGCCTCTTAGTTCAGTGTTCTTTTAATTATATCATGTAGCTTCTCCTCTTTAGTTTAGTGGAGTCTTGAAGATCACTTAATCCCCTCCTCCCATGCCAACCTGGCAGAATGAACCTCGGAGAGGTCAGGTTGGTTACCACAAATCACTCTGCCAGCGAATGGAAGACTTGGGGCTGGATTTCAGTCTCTTGTCTCCCCACCCACAACTGTGGCTCTCTCCCCATGCCCTCTCTCTCTTTTTTTTCCAGGATCATGTTGATTCCTAAGAGAAGCATATGTACTTGCTAGAGTCATTTGCAACCAAAGATTATTTGTGACAATACTGAACAGTTTTATAAAATGTGGCCCTTTCTTGACATACAACAGAATATCTAAACAGATTATGAAAGTGTTCACATAAATACACATAGTTAAAGCAACTGTTCAAAACCTTACGCCCTTAAACTTAAAAATGGCCTGCCCTCTATAGAATGGGGATTAATCACAAACATGTTTTGCCCACTGATGTGAAGTGCTTCTGATTTGCCTTGTTTCCCTCTTCTCACATACTAATCATTTTTAGTGCAGGAGTGGCAAGGAGGCTCTGTTCTAAGTTTCTGATGAGCTGGGAAGAGGTCTCCCCATGTTCTTTCTTTACTGCCCTCCTGCTGTTTAATCCTCCCTGTCTTCCTGATGCAGAGTTCTAAGGTTTGCAAAGGAAAAGCTGCCAGGTTTGGAAGGGAGATAATCCTTTCCCTTTGCAAAGAAAGGGGACAGTGAGTTCAAAAACAAGACTAGCGGATGCCAAACCCCATGTTCCTGGGGTAACTGGTACCCAGGAGATGCCTGTGTGTGGCACCAGCAGAACTGGGCCAACCTCAGCATCCCAAGGACGTCCCGTCTTAAAGGGAAAGGGACATCAGGGCACAGATCCTTTAGCTCAGAGGAGACCAGGGCAAAGTGTGAACTGTTTACAACCCATTTTCAAAATCCATCCAGGAGCCAGGGAGGCGGGAGAGGAGGGGTGGAGGGCGGGGGAATGGGCGGTAGGGAGGTGTCATGAGAAGTAGCAATAAAAATAACTGATGAATTATTGGTGCCTTTTTCCTCCCAGATAAAGTCAGACTGAAGACTGCCTAAGTCCCAGCAGTGCTGAGTCATTCAAGAAGGGGAAGCCCTGATGGGAAGTCCACGTTTCTCACTAGTGAGTCATTGGTCATTTAACCCAACACGAAAGAGACATGGTGGTAGCTGGACCCCGAGATTGTGATCTCAGCCCTGCCTGTTACTTTTAGAAATGGACTTTTTGATGCTGGGAGGGATTGGGGGCAGGAGGAGAAGGGATGACAGAGGATGAGATGGCTGGATGGCATCACCGACTCGACGGACATGAGTTTGGGTAAACTCCAGGAGTTGGTGATGGACAGGGAGGCCTGGTGTGCTGCGATTCATGGGGTCGCAAAGAGTCGGACACGACTGAGCGACTGAACTGAACTGAAGTATGCAAATTTCTGTCAGTTGAATTGGGAATAGTGATGAGTGATAAAAAGGCCTAATTATGTTTGCCTTTATTTCCTTAAATTTTGTTCAGTAAATATACAATCTCCAGGGTAGGGGTAGGGGTGGGGGATGTAGCAGTTGTCTTCCGTAAGTTTAACAGTTTAGATCAGTTCAGTTCAGTCACTCAGCCGTGTCCGACTCTTTGTGACCCTATGAACTGCAGCAGTCCAGGCCTCCCTGTCCATCACCAACTCCCGGAGTCCACCCAAACCCATGTCCATTGTATTGGTGATGCCATCCAACCATCTCATCCTCTGTGGCCCCCTTCTCCTCCTGCCCTCAATCTTTCCCAGCATCAGGGTCTTTTCAAATGAGTCAGCTCTCCACATCAGGTGGGCAAAGTACTGGAGTTTCAGCTTCAACACCAGTCCCTCCAATGAACACCCAGGAATGATCTTTAGGATGGACTGGTTGGATCTCCTTGCAGTGCAAGGGACTCTCAAGAGTCTTCTTCAATACCACAGTTTAGATAAATAGACCTTATTTGGATCTGGTTAATGACTTGATGAAAAAGAATAGTCTGTTTGGGATTGCAATTAAAATTAGCCTCTTGCCATTCACCTGACAGCAGCTGACTCTAATTCCAATGATAATCGATCTCCAAAGATGTTAAAGATCCAACAGCAGACACAGATTCCCAGACAGTGAAACACTCTCAAATTTTTAATGACGCCTCACCATTCCCACACAATCTTTGAGGATATGATTTCCAGAAATTTTATTATTTTTTCTGGTCTTTTCCTTCACAATTAACCCCAGAGATGAGCCACTTACATTCCATCGAGGCTACATCAACCCTCAACAAATTTCCATTTTTGTCCTCAATGTATTAAATTTGTGAAACTTATCATAGCACTAATCTGCAAGGTTTTTTGCTTTTTTTACTAATTAATTTATTTTTAATTGAAGGATAATTGCTTTACAGAATTTTATTGCTTTCTGTCAAACCTCAACATGAATCAGCCATAGGTATACATATGTACCCTCCTTCTTGAACCACCCTGCCATTTTTTGCTTCATTATTTTTTTACTCATTTTTGTAAAATATTAAGGAGTAAGCATGAGATTAAATACTCAGAAAAGTGCACAAACTCTGCAGGGAGGAAAAACCTAACAACCCTTGAAATTGAGCTGTGGCCTGGCAGGTAGTTCCCTGTGAGAGTGGCTCACAGTTTTCATTGGTTTGCTGAGATATGCAACTCCAACGTGCAATTCCTAAATCAGACTAAGATTATCAATGCATAATTTTTGGAAGAATATGTCCTACAATGCCCAAATATGGAAAAGACAAGCAAAATATGCAAAGATGAAAGAAATGACCTCTGGATGGTTAAAATGACAAATAGAAACCTTCAAGTTTCCAGGCATGTGCTAAGCAGGCGGGGTGGGGCGCATATGGCTGAGCAGGTGCAGAATCTCTTCTTTTCTCCTGTCTGTTCTGTGAGTCAGGGAACAGCTCAAGCTCCAGCCAAAGACGGGGAGTTGGCGCTTCCCCTCCTGACTCTCCGATTCTCTTGCACTTCAAAGCCAAACCAGGGGCTGAAAACCAAAGACAGGACAGGATCCAAGGAATAACTGTGGTAAATCCAACCTGAGTCCATTCTTAAAGTTCTTCAGCTCTTAGAAAAACCTGAAAACCAGGAACATTTTCTCTGGCTTCACAGCAGAAAAAAATGAAATTGGTAATGAAGCAGAAACGCCATGTCAATTGCTTAACGTTCACTCACATTTAACATTTCACACCCCATTTACAGTCCCGTTCTCTCTCCACCAAGTGAAAAAGGCAGTGGTGTCCTCTGGGGCTTAGCAGGCAGGCTGGCTCTCCTTGAAGTGCTCCTCTGTCTGTGTGCGTCCCTCCTTCCACTTCTTCCTCTCCAGAGTGGAGAGGTCTTCATGCCCAAGGAAACCATCTGTGGCTCAGTGACACTCCCACCCCCACCTGACCACCAAGAAATCACAGGAGTCCTTCCATCATGAATGAAAGAGCAGCCATCCTCCTGCAGAGCACTGCTTGGCTTTCAGCTATCTTTGCACACTCTGCAGAGTCTACTTTTGAGCTGGGAGCTACAATTTCCTTTCTGATCAATGAAACTTAACCCTGCAGCACTGCTTTCACACTTCCGGGGTTCTGAACAGATTCGACAAATAACATCAACATTTATTCAGTGACTTCTTCGCTCCAGGCTGTTTTAGGTTGAATTATGTCCCCCAGATTCATAGGTTGACGTTTCAACCCCCAGAACCTCAGGGGCTTCCCTGATGGCTCAGTGGGTAAAGAATCTGCCTGCAATTCAGGAGACACAGGTTAGATCCCTGGGTGAGGAAGATCCCCTGGAGTAGGAAATGGCAACCTACTCCAATATTCTTGCCTGGAAAATCCCAGATACAGATGAACCTGGCAGGCTACAGTCCTTGGGATTGCAAAGAGTCGGACATGACTGAGCAACTAAGCACGCATACATGCACGCACCTCAGAATGTGACAGCACTTGGAGATGAGGTCTTGCAAGTGGTGAGTTAAAGTGGGGCTAGTAGGGTGGCCCCCAGTCCAATCTGATTGGTGTTCTTATAAAAAGAGGAAATTTAGACAAACAGAGACACTAGGAGTGCGTGTACACAGAGGAAAGACTGCTTGAAGAGGCATCAGGAAGGTGGCCGTCTGCAAGCCAAGGAGAGAGACCTTTTCTCAGAGGAAACCAACTCTGCCAGCACCTTGATCTTGGTCTTCCAGCCTCCACAACTGAAAAAATAAACTTCTGTTGTTTGACCACCTAGTCTAATTCACAGGCAGTATTCTGACTAAGTTACATAAATGAATTCAATTCATTCTTACAACAAGCTCTGTGTGTACAGAGCAGGAGGAGTGTTATTGATGTCCTTTTGCAGATGAGGAAACTAGAGCCCAGACCAGTTGAAAAAATAAATGTTAAAAAAGATTAGGTGACAAGTGATTGAGCTAGAATTTAAATGTCATATATAATTTAAATGACTACGTTCTACCATCCCTTTACCCTCAGAGGAGCCCTTCTTTATGCATTGATATGTTTCTCTTACGGTCTTAAAAGAACAAAGAATTTCTTTTTACTCAACTGGAAGTATGGATTATGGTGTCTGAAAATAAATAAATAAATGAACTTCTCTATTTCCTCACTTTATTTTTAAATTCCTTGAAGGTGAGTTTATCAGTTAAGATTTCTCATATTGTAAGAAAACCCAACTCAAAGTGGCCCAAGTTAAGGGAAAAATTGGGGTACTCCCTGACTGCTTCAAATTCTCCCTCAAGGAGATAAAATGGCTGCTCAATTCCAGACCTCACATCTTCACACTAAGCCACTTAGGGATGTGACCATAACTTTTGGCTTTATTTCCTAAAATCCTCAGTAAAGATCCCTTTCTGATGTTTCCACTTTCAGTTTTCATTCATGGCTGAAACACTGAAGCCAAAGACATGAAATAGAATAATTGGTTTAAGGTAATTAGGTTTCCACCCAAATAACAGAGCTGAGGTTCTTAGGAGAGAGATAGCGGAGATTTCCCAAAGTCTTGTTAAATTTTCTAGGGGGTGGGAAAAGGAAGGTTTGGGGAGTTTTTATTTTGTGGATACGGGTTTCTGTTTGGGATGATGAAAAATTCTGGAAATAGAAAGGGTGATGGTTGTACAACATTGTGGATGTATTTATGCCACTGTATTCTACACTTGTGCGTTTGTCATGCTCAGTCCTGTCCGACTCTTTGTGACCCTATGGACTGTAGCCTGCCAAGCACCTCTGTCCATGGGCTTCTCCAGGCAAGAATACTGGAGTGGGTTGCCATTTCCTTCTCCAGGGATCAAACCTACGTTTTCTACATCTCCTTACATTGGCAGAGGGCTTCTTTACTGTCGAGCCACTCGGGAAGCCCATTGTACACTTCAAAATGGTTAAATGGCAAATTTTATGTTATATATATATATTTCCACAAAAAGTAGTTTTTAAAAAAAAAGTAACTTTTTTAATGCATTTCACTTCCACGCCAGCTGAGGCCAGTTTGCATTTCATCCCCAAAGTGCCCTTTTGCCAATTGAAAACAGCCCTTGGGAGCCCTCTCTAACCACTGAGCCAGTGTCAAGGTCAACGGGCATGAAAAGGTACCTGCCAAGGGTCAAGAGCAGAATTATGTTCAGATTATACTGAATGCTGACTTGTGATCGGGCTCAGGAAACACAGTACTGTTCATGGGAGCTAAGAACCCTTACCTTCAACTGCCAGAGATTTCATGCAGGGACATAATTAAGGTCAGATCACTTACTGGTGGTTTGAATGGGGGAAAAATACTGTAGTGGGCTTTTTAAGTAGCATATTTTTGTGTGAGGGGAACACGTTTTACCAGGGGGAAGATGACAGATAAAACAGGAAATGAGCTGTAGAGTCTGTCTTTTCTCCTTTGACTCTGTGTAGTTAGGTCCATACCCAGAAGTCTCAGCAAAACTTCCAGAGTGCACAGCACTTACCCTCTGAGATCTCCAACACAAATGAGCACATGTGATAAAAGCCACTAGGCAGCATCCTTTCTCCAGCAAGCAAAAAAGCAGGTGTGTGCATGCTAAGTCGCTCCAGTCATGTCCGACTCTTTTCGGCCAAATAGATTGTAGCCCACCAGGCTCCTCTGTCCATGCGCTTCTCCAGACAAGAACACTGGAGTGAACTGCCATGCCCTCCTCCAGGGACTCTTAGGCATTGCCTCTTACGTCTGTCTGCGTTGGTCCTTTACCACTAGCGCAACCTGGAAAGCCCTGAAAAACAGGTTGTTTCCTGCCATCTAGCTGCAAGGCAGGTTCACAGTAATTTGATGTTCTGAGTAGCTGTTGTTTCAAAAACAATGAATTTCTATCCATTGCGGCCAGCATCAACCTCAGAATGATTTTATCCCTGCCTGCCTTTGTGCAGCTAAGTTGAGAAATGTGGGCTGTGACAAACTGGAGCAAAGAAGGGACAAGTTTGCATGTCACTGGGTTGGAAGAGCTCTTTGATTGTCAGGGAGGCTCGACAATGCTGTCAGGAGCCGGCAGACAACAGCACCGGGATGCACCAGATGTCTGCTCTGGGTCGCTGACAGCGAACAATTTCAAGTCAGCCCAGGATCAAAGAGTTGGGACTATCTCAAGAAAGAGTGTTAAAAACACAAAGGAGCCTGCGTTCTGATCAGAGGAAGTGGCTGAGGAGAGAAAGGCACAGAAAGGGAGGAAACCTTGAGTTTATAAAATGTTAATGAGCCTCAGAATCGTAAAATTCTGCCTGAAAGGAAAAGAAAGTGTGAAGCTCAAATCAAAGTTTCAGAGCTGAGAAGGCTGAAAGCGATGTGTTGGCCACAACTGAAGAACAAAAAGCGGTACAGAGAGAACTGCGTGGTCTGCGATTCAGATTACATTTCTGTTTCCAAGGCTGATCATTGGTTTGAATAAGCAGATCTGAGACAAAGCATCAACACCTGCGGTTTAACTGAGCATTTCTCCTTGCTGTAAACTGCAAGATTTTTTTTTTTCCGTTCGATAAAGATTTACCATTTCCAAATCACAGTGAAAGGAACTTGAATAATTCACCAATTTTGTTTTCTACTATGTGCCTTAAAGATACCTCACTAGTAAAACTGGTATCTGGCACAACAGAATGACATAGGCAGACTGTAATGTTGTAGTGACAGTAATGAGGTTGACTGTTACAGACTTATTTAAACTCTGAGTATTAAATGTTGCATCCTAATTATTTATATAGAACATTGGTCCAATAACAAAAATAGAGAACAGCAGCTGAAAGTGTAGCTCATTCGATGTTCAGAGATAAAAGGGTTAACCATTCTTTCCATTATTTTCTGCAGATAAGTCTTTTTTTGTCATATTTAAATGCGATGGCAACTGAGTTCTGGCCTTTTTCCAAGCTACTGTATGAAAAGGATGCTGGAGGCCATCGCAGTACGGCACACTGCAACATAAGGACTCTTCCGTTCACCAGTTCTGGCACACTTCCAAAATATACCCAACAACCCAGTTTTATTTCTGTCCAGGAGGCTGGATGCCAAGGATTGGATATAAACACAGGTACATATAAGCAGCAAGATTACAGTCAACAGACTGAAAATTGAAAATGGCAGACATTGTGAGGCGGGCCAAGCCCCAGCCATATCACCCTTCTGGGCCCAGCACTGAACTGCAAGATTTTTGAAAGACAAATATTCTTTTAAGAAGGACTAAGCACAAGCTGGAATCAAGATTGCCGGGAGAAGTATCAATAACCTCAGACATGCGACACCACCCTTATAGCAGAAAGTGAAGAACTAAAGAGCCTCTTGATGAAAGTGAAAGAGGACAGTGAACAAGTTGGCTTAAAATTCAGCATTCAGAAAACTAAGATCATGGCATCTGGTCCCATTACTTCATGGCAAATAGATGGGGAGACAGTGGCTGACTTTATTTTTGGTGGCTCCAAAATCACTGCAGATGGTGACTGCAGCCATGAAATTAAAAGACACTTACTCCTTGAAAGAAAAGCTATGACCAAACTAGTCATAGTGTTAAAAAGCAGAGACATTACTTTGCCAACAAAGGTCCCGTCTAGTCAAAGTTATGGTTTTTCCAGTGGTCATGTATGGATGTGAGAGTTGGACTGTAAAGAAATCTGAGCACCGAAGAATTGATGCTTTTGAACTGTGGTGTTGGAGAAGACTCTTGAGAGTCCCTTCAACTGCAAGGAGATCAAACCAGTCCATCCTAAAGGAAATCAGTCCTGAACATTCATTGGAAGGACTGATGCTGAACTGAAACTCCAATCCTTTGGCCACCTGATACAAAGAACTGATTCGTTAGAAAAGACCCTGATGCTGGGAAAGATTGAAGGCAGGAGGAAAAGGGGATGACAGAGGATGAGATGGTTGGATGGCATCACTGACTCAATGAAAGTGAGTTTGAGTAGGCTCCAGGAGTTGGTGATGGACAGGGAGGCCTGGCGTGCTGCAGTCTATGGGGTTGCAAAGAGTCAGACACGACTGAGCAACTGAACTGAACTGAAGCTAATTAGTGGCAACAGTCAAGACAAAGAAGCAAATAAAAATATTGGAAATGAGACTTTAAGTAGAAATGTTAATAATAAATTTGCTGCATTGGAAATTAAGTTTTAAGAAAAGTGTGCCACATGAAATATATTTAATAGTAGGGAGTAAATGAATGATTTTCCTCTGGGGAAGACTGTGGCAGTCTAAGTGTCTTGAATCTGATCTCCCCATTTCTGCTTTGAGGTGTATTTTTTTCCTTTTCCCTATTGTCTCTAAAAACAGCCCCTGTGAATGGGTCTGAAACTCCATTCAGAGAGAACTACCAAAGAAGGGGAATACGTAATAGATAGAGCCAGCTGGAAATTTTGAATTTTTTCACTTAAACAAACCTTATCAGAATAAGGGGACTTCCATGGCAGTCCAGTGATTAAGACTCCATGCCTCCTCTGCAAGGTGCAAAGGTTCGATCCCTGGTCAGGGAACTAAGATCCTACATGCTGCACACCATAGCCAAAAAATTAAAATAAAATGCACCTTCTCAGAATAAGTAAACAAATGCCCTGCCCGTTTCCCCCGCTCTAATCTTGCCCTGGGTACACACTCTAGAAGAAAAAGCTTCACACAAACTTGATAGAGACCATGTTTTCTTTTCTATTTGAGTATCTTTTCAGTTACCTAGTATAAGAGCAGACTTCCCAGATGGCCCAGTGGTAAAGAAGTGCCTACCAGTGCAGGAGACCTAAGGGATGCAGGTTTGATCCCTGAGTCGGGACAGTCCCCTGGAGGGGGGCATGGCAACCCACTCCAGTATTCTTGCCTGGAAAATCCCATGGACAAAGGAGCCTGGCAGACTATAGTCCATGGGGTCGCAAGGAGTCAGATATTACTGAAGGGACTTAGCATGCACACACACAATGTAAGAGAAGTCACCGCAGGCACCCAGGTAAACATTTCCTTTTGGCTCCATCATACCAATAATCCAGTCTTAAAAAGTGAATTTTCCACAGTAATGGACATTTTCCGACACTGCTCATACCCAAACCCAAATTTAGATATTTATATCTGGTTACAATTCACTGGTCCAATATTTTGTCTAAAAAGAAAAAAGCTTTTCTGGAATTTATCAGCTTCTCAATAAGTTATTTTAAAAAATTGAAGTATAATTACAATGTTGTGTTAGTTTCTGCATATATATATATATACATACACACACATATATGCCCTCTCTCTTGAACCTCTCTCCTATCCCCTCATCAATAAGTTTTTAATTGAAAAAGAAATCTCCCCAATCTCCAACTGCAGTATGATGATATAAATCTGTTTAAATTATATCCTCTGTGTATTTGACAAGCATATAAAAGAGTTTTGCCCAGTGGCCTGAAATAGTCCCCTAGATTTTTATGACTTCCTGGGGAACATTTAACATTGCAAAGCATATTAGAAAGGAGTCTAAGACTTTTAATTATATGATCACCTTGCCTGCACAGGAAGTCATTTTCTTCTAAATATCGTACTTTAACTGTTCTGATATCTGAATTCATGGCAAATCTTCCAGCATTTGTTTTTCTCTGACCCCAGGCAATTAACCACAGTAGAGGAAAACTTTACCAAAATTGTGCAATTTTCTATTAAAACACAAGAGGGCAGGTTTTGCTTTATTGTGAGCCTAATTCCACTCTGTTATTAATCAGGCTGGTTGCTGTGCTCATTACAAATTCAGGAACATTCAATAACATACAAAGTGAATGAGCAATCAGAATGTCTACCATGGCAGTGAAATCTCTAGTATTTTAATAAAGAAGGACAAGCTTAATCCTCTCTATGTGGCATTATTTAAAACACAGAGAACACAGTTATGTTTGGGAGACACTGTAATAATTTAAGCTTTGTTATGAATCACCAAAGGAGCAGAGAATGGCTTGAAGAAGAAATGATCAAATTTAGTCATATTACATCCAAGAACTATGGCTTGAATTAATGTGGCTAATAACACAAGTAGGTTAATATGTGTGTGTGTGAGTGTGTGCACGCACGCACTCACACACACCAACACATGCACGCACTAACCCAGTCTTGTCTGACTCTTTGCAACCCCATGGGCTGTAACCCATCAGGCTCCTCTATCCTTGGAATTTTCCAAGCAAGAATATTGGAGTGTGGTGCCATTTCCTACTCCAGAGGATCTTCTTGACCTAGGGGTCGAACCCGTGTCTTCTGTGTCTCCTGCACTGACAGGTGGATTCTTTACCACTAGCGCCACCTGGGAAGTTGCCAAATAGTTAATGGTGTCTGCCTAATAAAAATAGTGTTAGTGATAAGATACCAAGTATTCAATCCTTGAATGGGAAGCTTGTGTTTTTGTTTGTTTTGTTTAGTTTTCAAAGATTTTATTCTACTGCTCACAATTCTCTTGTTTTTTTTTTTTTTTTTTCAAGATTTCATTAAACTACCTGCCAAAGCATAATTAAATTCACAGGAGTTATTTTCATCTTGAACTGCCATTATGAGTAAAGTATTATGTCATCTTTGAGAGGGTCTTTAACTTCACCAATGGGTCCACCCATGTAAGAAAGCCACTGATTTTGCCTGACTAAGTATTTTGCCCACTAACTCCTTCTGCAGAAACAAGGCTTTTAAGAAATCAGATGATGGAATAATGATATGATGAGGTCTACACTTTTCACCCTTGTCTGTATAAATGGTAGAATTAAGGCCTACCAGTTTGGAGAAGGAAATGGCAACCCACTCCAGTGTTCTTGCCTGGAGAATCCCAGGGATGGGGGAGCCTGGTGGGCTGCCATCTATGGGATCGCACTGGATCAGACACGACTGAAGCGACTTAGCAGCAGCAGCAGCAGCTGTAGTGGGGAGGGCTTCCCTGGAGGCTCAGATGGTAAAGAATCTTCCTGCAATGCAGGAGACCCAAGTTTGATCCCTGGGTCAGGAAGATCCCTTGGGAAGGAAATGGCTACCCACTCCAGTATTCTTGCCTAGAGAATTCCGTGGACAGAGGAGCCTGGTGGGCTAAAGTCCATGGGGTCGCAAAAGATTTGGACACAACTATGCAACTAAACAACAACAACAAATGGTGGAGAAAAAGCACACCCAAGAAGAAAATGTAGCTGAAAAGTGTCCCCCTGTACTAGGCTGTATGGAGTGAAATTCTATCTGGCAGATGTACAACTCACAATCTGAAAGATAGGCTGCTATTCATTTCACGACAGGGATACATGACCCTATTATCTTATGTTTTATCCAGTACCTGTTCAAACACAGGCCAGGGGCCCTAAATGAAAAGTTTTACTTTGAGACTAGTTTATTCATTCAAGAAATATTTACAGAGTACTCAGGATGAGCATGGGTTTCCCTGGTGGCTCAGTAAAGAATTTGCCTGCAATTCAGGAGACCTGGGTTCGATCCCTGGGTTGGGAAGATCCCCCTGGAGGAGGGCATGGCTACCCACTCCAGAATACTTGCCTGGAGAAGTCCATGGACAGAGGAGCCTAGCAGGTCACAGTCAGTGGGGTCGCAAAGAGTAGGACATGACTGAATCGACTTAGCACAGATGCACACACACATTTCCTAAGTACTTAAAGTGCTTTGATACAATAGCATTGGAGCTGTATGGAGAGCTATACCAGCAGACCTCTAGAAGCTTCGGGTCTTCTAATAGAAGTGAACACCATGTCACTGTGACCTCATTGGCTCTACTTTCCTTCTTTTGGGCATCTCCAACAAGTTGACTGAGCTAATAGCCTCTCTAGAAGGAGCCTGCCTCCCTGGGCAATGACTGCAAGTGGCCTTCCTACTCACCTCCCTCTCCAATATCACTCTTCAGACTATAGGGACATCAGAGGTAACTCTTTACCTGGGGAAAAGGGTAGTAGCTTATTTTCCTGCTTGTAAAATAGAGAGCTAGGAAGTAGGAGCTCAATAGAAGCTCAATAGAAAGTAGAAACATCAGTTTATTTAAAGACTTCTTTTCTTTGTTTCTAAACTGAAGTATAATTGATGTATAATATCATATAAGTTACAAGTGTACAATATAGTGACTCAGAATTATACTGGATTATTATACTCATTTACAGATATTATAAAATACTGGCTATATTCCTTGTGCTGTACAATATAGCTTGGTAGCTTATTTTATACCTGATAGTTTGTACCTCTTAATCCCCACCCCCAGACTACCCCTCCCTCCTTCCCTCTCCCACTGGTAACTAGTTTGTTCTTGATATGTGTGAGTCTGTTTCTTTTTGTTACTTTCACTATAAATGAATATGTATATTTCCACATGTAAGTGAAATCATACAGTATTTGTCTTTCTCTGCCTGATTTATTTCATTTAGAATAATACCCTCCAAGTTTAAGGACTTATTTTCCAAAGTGAAGTAGTTACTCATGTATTTTATGCATATACATAAAATCTTATGTATATATTGAGTGCCAAAAAGATGTGAGTTGATGTTCACAAATTAAAAAACAATAGCCACCAACAGACAAACAATCATCTGCAAAACATTTATTTTTATTTTCCTTTATAATAGCTTTCTACTTCTTCTTAATGTGAGATTGGAATTTTTCACTAGGATTATTATAATTAATAATGTTAAATCCTAAGCAAATCACAAATTTATGTCAATGAATTTTAGAATTAGAAGAGAATTTAACTCACAAACGAAAGATGTTATTGGATTTCACTTTTGAATGTTAGCTTCAAAAAAGCATTTCTTTTAAAATCATAATTCATATACATACAAGTTTTCTTATACTGCAGAGAGAAGCATATAAACCAATCTATTCATTTTCTTCAAGGTTGAATTTTTCCCCCCATCATTGAGATGTATTGCCATAAAATGCTTAATGATATTTTCTAAGTTCATTTGCATAGTATTCACTGCAAGTAAATAGCAACTTTTTACTCTACAGGTTTATTCTACCTTTAGATTTGCTGAAAGGCAGTCATCATTGATTTATTATAATGTTAGAAAATGCTAGAAAATTTTACTCTTGTAATATGAACTACAAAATTAGGAAATTATTTCTCTTAGGAAGGCATCATAAAACATAATATTTATGAGAAGTTGCACACACAGTACTTAAAAGGAGCTAAGTATAAGTGGTTAGTCTTTATTTCTACTGCAGACAGATCTTGCTTTTAAACAAATCTTTTGAGAATACGATATATGAAAATTCTGATATACTGGAAAGATAAGCTAGAGGTGGTTATGTGCTTTATAGAATTATTCATAATAGTTCATCCATAAAAAGTAATTTCCCCTGGTGCTTTTAATGTATAATTGATTTATACACAACTTTTCAGGAACGTACCAACCATGCACATTTATATCTTCATCTTAACATATTTCTCTTTTGGTTTACAAATTGGATGTAAAAATTAGTCCTCCAACAACTCTGAGGTCAGAGCATAAACTTTCCAGAGTGGGCCATGTTAATAACTCATTGATGAGTTTTCCATGAACTCTGTTAAAGGGAGGCATTGAGATCTATGCATGCGGCACTGGTTAGAGGTCCAGGCAAGGTTTCACCCCGTTCAGGAGCCTGGGCTGTTTTAATTCTCACCTGCTGAGCCTACTCTCAGATGTACTTTATGAGACCCATTCAAATTCACTTAGTTCAGATTGAGCTTTGTCCTTTTCTCTCGCTTCTGAAGTCTTATTCCAGGGGATAACACAGGGTCTTGGTGAACCTTGCACCTTCTAGCGCTCCCATGTAGAGAAGGCTACAGAGACCTCTTAATCCCATTCACACACATCCATTCCAGCAGAGAGGAGCTGAAATGAGTGGACAGAAGGGCCACTCCTATGGCTTCACTCCTACTGCATGGGTACCAGATATAAACAGATGAAATTGCCTTAAAAATCTCAAAAGCCATTAACATCTCAGAGGTGGGAATCATCTTGGTGAGTCTAAACATCTTTGTAAAGATTGCCTCATTCTTATCTCTCATAATCTGATGATTACTTAGTAAATCATAACCATTTAATTCTAAATTATTACATTTTGTATGGATGGTTCGCTTTTAAATGCTAAGACTTAACCAATAGGCATTTGTAAGTAACCATTAGTACAGTGCAGCATTAATGAATTTAAATTCAACTCTTTAAAATAAGTCAAATGCTTGAAAAATTTTTCATCTGAGGTTACCCAGCAAAGGAACTGGTTCAGGGTTGTGGCTTAGCTGGTAAAGAATCTGCCTGCAATGCGGGAGACCTGGGTTTGATCCCTGGGTTGGGAAGATCCCCTGGAGAAGGGAAAGGCTACCCACTCTATTCTGGCCTGGAGGATTCCATGGACTATATAGTCCATGCTGCTGCTGCTAAGTCGCTGCAGTCATGTCCAACTCTGTGCGACCCTATAGACGGCAGCTCACCAGGCTCCCCCATCCCTGGGATTCTCCAGGCAAGAACACTGGACTGGGTTGCCATTTCCTTCTCCAATGCATGAAAGTAAAAGGTGAAATCGAAGTCACTCAGTCGTGTCCGACTCTCAGACCCCATGGACTGCAGTCTATCAGGCTCCTCCATCCATTGATTTTCCAGGCAAGAGTACTGGAGTGGGGTGCCATTGCCTTCTCCGTAGGGTCGCATAAAGTCAGACACGACTGAGGGACTTTCACTTTCAGCCAAATGATCAGGGCAATGGAATGCTAATCAAATTGTCTCCTGTTCAGGCTTAGAAGCTCACCAAACTTCTCCAGTCAGACTTTCCCAGAAAGAGTGATGCTGTACTCGTTAATAAGTTCAAAAGAGTATATTAATCAACTAGATTAATTTAAACTAATTTAATCCTCGTCTGTTCACTTACCACTATAGGATCAATGTTTATTCAGCTATTGATTCTTGTGACAGCTCTGCTGTTAAGAACTGCAGACCCTTTATAAACTCTGGAACATCTAATTTATAAAAGAGAACCAAACTGATCATTCATTCATCCATTCTTATTCCCATATGGAAAATAAGGCCTCTTTTCATCTTCAAGGCCATTTTAAAGACTGGAAAGAAAAAGAAAAAAGAAGCCTCGGGAAGATGATCAAGAATCCACCTAAAAGCATAGATGATTACGCCTAAAAGAGACCTTGGAGACTCAAGCAGCACCTGCCACCTTCCTGCCCTCCTTTACAAAGGAAGAAACATGAGTTAAGAAAGATGTAACCATGACCTGGTCCAGTTCTCAAATTACACTGACCTGCATATTTCAGTGAGTCCACTGTATTGATTTTGGGGGGGATCAGAACACGAGGAGGCTTAATCAGTCAGTATGGGGATTATTATCAGATACCACCAGCTGTCATCAGCTGTACCTTTGTTTGATGGTAGAGATACCCTCAAGCACTTTAGCTTGTTTGTTAAGCAAACAAGCAAACCAGAAACTAGAGTTTCTACACATCTTCCTTACTTGGGATCATCACCATAGCAGGAGGGGCTACGCCAAAGCTCTTCAACGAAAGGAAGAACAGTGAGGGTTCATTTGCAGGTTGTCCGTCAGAACTATGGCTTGGTCAGCCTCTTCTCTAGAGCAAGGTGTGAGCATCTAGGCTTCTTCGGTGTATCTTTTGTTGCTTAGCTGTGTCTCCACTAAGGGTGTATACCCTTTTCGAAGTCGTCTATATTGAAGGAAAAGAAGCAATGCAAAAAGGACAACCAAAACCACGAGCATCCCCGTAACCACTGAGAGCACTGTGGTCCAATCTGGAGTTTCTTCAACTGAAATTAAAGCAGAAGAAAAGAGTCTTACAATTGGGGTTTTCATCAGCTGAACACTCTTAGAAAAGGGAAGAATAAACCAATTTGTCTTTTACATGTGCTTTTGTTGATACGGCAAAACTACACTGACTGGAATAAAATTTTTCTCCTTCCTTATGAACTATTTATCATATCCATAACTTTTTTTGTGTGTGGAAGTGGAAAATGACATTCCATTGTTTGAATATAGCTTATTGTATTTTAAAAATTCCTTACGATAAATACTTATACAGAATAAACCCTCCAAGGAAGTATATAACTACTTTTGTGAGTTAGAAACTCATTTGTAAAAGTGCATTCTAAAATGGTATCTGGAGAACTGCAAAATATACAACAGCCAGGTCTAGAAATTCTGCTGTTGTCTCTACCTTTTTTTATGGAGTGATAAGTGAGTAAGACGGATGAGACTGGAGATTATAACAGGGGTCATTCAAGAGCAAGAGTAGAAGAAATTTGGACCCATTTAAATAGTTGTGAATAAAATTGGGATCATTACATGATAAATGCAATCCTCTATTTAAATATATTTTATAAGCACTTTTCCAAAAAATTAATGGATTTCACTTCTAATGTATTTATGCCTATTTGTCGTTTCCTTAAAAATTATCCTTGGGCAGTTGTTCTTAAAATCAGTTTTTCTGAAGTGGGTTCTTGTTCTGTACTCTACACTTCTCTAAATGTAAGACTGTCCTTCTAGTCCTTTCTCTCCAGTCTCACAGAGGACCCTGACTCATCCTGATGGGGTTTCCCCAAAAGGATTTTAATTTGTCTTTTCCTGCAACAATTGCCATCCTCATCTTCTTAAAATACAGGTTTTTATTCCGTCATTTCTTTGTTCAGGAGCCAAAAATGATTGTCTTTTGTTATTGTCCAAACTCTTCTGCCTAGCTTTTTTAAAAATTACTTTTTTTTTTTTTAATTGTGGGAAAACATATATGACACATATTTTATCACCTTAACCATTTTTAAGTTCTGTGACATTAAATACATTCACATTGTTGACATTCCTCACCACTATTCATCCATAGAACTTTTTTCCCTGCAAAACTGAAATAATAATTCTCTAGTCCTCCATCCCTTCCCACTCTCTAGCAACAAGCAACCACTCTTTCTGTGTCTATGAATCTGACTACTATAGGTGCCCCATACAGTGGAATCATATAGGTTTTATCCTTTTGTGATTGGTTTATTTAACTTAGCATGTCTTCAAGATTCACCCATGTTACAGCATGTGTCAGGACTTCCTTCCTTTTTAAGGCTGAATAATATTCCATTGTGTGTATGGACCATATTTTATCTGTTGTTATTTTGCTTATCTATCAGTGGGTACTTGGGTTGCTCCCATCTTTTAAAAAATTATTTATTTTTAATTGGAGGATAACTGCTTTACAATAGTGTGTTGATTTCTGCCACACATCAATATGAATAAGCCATAGCACACATATGTCCCCTCCCTCTTATATCTCCCTCTTATTGCTTCCACCTTTTGCCTTTTGTGAATAATGCTGCTATGAATAGAGGTGTACAAATATCTACTGGAGTACTTGCTTACAATTCTCTGGGGTCTATGCCCAGAAGCGGAATTGTTAGATCGCATGGTAAATCTGTGTTTAATTTTTTGAGGAGCTACCGTATTGTTTTTCACAGAGCCTGTGCTAACATTCCCACCAGCAATGCATGAGGATTCCATTTTCTCCACATTCCCATCAACACTTGTTATTTTCTGCTTTCTTGGTAGCAGCCATCCTAATGGGTATAAAGTGGGATCTTATTGTGGTTTCTGCCCAACTTTTACAGTCCCTGATAACCAGGCATTCTCTCAGATCCAGCCTTAATTCACAGTTAATTACTCAAGCCTTTCACTGCAGCCAGGTTTTCTTCTCATGGTCCTCTATATGGACTACATGTGTCTGTCATAGTCCTGTTCCCTGCCTGTCTTCAATCTAAAATGCCCCTTTCTTTCCCCCAACCTACCTAAAACCACCATCTCTTTTTTAAAAAACCTTTTTTCTTTTTTTGACCACACGGCACAGCATGTGGGATCTTAGTTCCCCGTCCAGAGATTGAACCTGAGTCCCCTGCATTAGAAGACGTGGACTCAACCACTGGACTCCCAGGGAAGTCCCTCCATCTCTTTAATCCAGTTCAGGACCCAGCTCCTTTCCCAAATCCCTCTCTCCCTTCTTCAATCTTGGGTTATAGTTATGTGGCCTCAGAGAGGACGTAAATTTTTGTCAAACCAATAAAAGAATGTGGTTTGTATCTTCTAATGAGTTAATGCATTCTGGGCATATTTAGACTCTCAGGTTATATCTGTTAATTGACTGATGTCAGAGGCCATGGAAGCACGGTCAGAAGCACATGCCAAACTTTCTGATTATTATTATGTTCAATCCCAGAGAAATGAGAAAAGTTTCAAAGAGACATTCTCACCTCAGCAGCCCAAAGAAGAGAAACTTCAAATCAGTAAAGAGAACAAGGTGCAGTAGATGTAGTACTGGAAGGGAAAACAGAGGGCAGAGTTCAGGGTCTGAAAGGTTTTGAAAGTTGAGAGAGAAGGGGGCAGGGAGGGAGTAAGACACCAGGGGAGAGAGATGTGACCTCAGAAATGGTCGATTACTTTGCAGGCTGAGATTTAGAGAAGACAAAATAGACATTAATGGGAAAATGCCATCAGCACATAGGCTGTGTGTTTTTCAGCTTCTTGACAAATTAAGAGATTTTTTTTTTTTTTACTGTTTTACCTTTCCTTTATCAACCTGTCCGAAGGTTGAATGGCACATGGAGCTATACTGGGGCCTGGGCAAATTAAAAAAAAAAAGGATGCCCCTACATTTATCAAAACATCTTTCTGTATTTTGAACGAAGTGGAAAAGCTAATAAAAAATCTACAACTTAAAAACATGACTTCAGGACTTCCCTGGTGGTACAGTGATTAGGAATCCACCTGCTAATGCAGGGGACATGGGTTCGATACCTGGTCCAGGAAGATTCCACATGCCTGTGCAACTACGCCCATGCACCACGATTACTGAGCCCGTACTCTGGACGCAACATGCCGTATCTCCAGAGCGCTACAGCTACCGAAGCTCACATACCGAGAGACTGTGCTCCACAAGAGAAGCCACTGCAGTGAGAAGCCTGAACACCGGTCATCGCTCACTGCAACTAGAGAAAGCCTTCGCAAAGCAACAGAGACCCAGCACAGCCAAAAATACATAAGTAAAATTATTTTTTTAAAGAATAAAAACATGATTTAAAAATTTCATTTAAAAAAGTGTACTCATGAAGTCCCACACAGCCCAATCTACTGGCAGGTCATTGTCATCTTTACAAACCCACCAGGCAGGGGTGGTGTGGGTTAACTGGGAAAAAAAATAAATGGCCTACTTACAAACTAACACACAGATATAAAACAAACAACAGCCTGGCTTTAAAATTTTGATACTGTATTCAACATGGATTTTTTTTTTTGGCATTAATTTGGGTTTTTGATAATATTGCATTATATAATTACTTAGCTCAATTACTTAATTTTTGGCTTCCCTTTGAACTTTGTGCCTGAGGCAAGTGCTGCATTTGCCTCACCTTAAACCCAGCCTTGCCTTTAAGTAAAGATCTCTAAGAGGTCCTGCTAGTCACCATCCATCTGTGGCTACTGCATTTTGATTTTATTGGTTAGGCATTTCAAACCATGGCTGGTTTTCAACTGTCAGATCAGGTGCAATTGTAGATACTTGCCCTGAAATAAGTTCTCTTAACAACTTTCAATTTTCTAAAACAAGAGTCATCCAACAGTCCCTTTTCTGATGTTTAATTGGTAGTTTAAAGGCTCATTTTGTAACTATACATACCTAAAAAATTGCCAATAAACTTAACTAGATCTGAGCACTTCAATTTAAGGTCTTGATTTAGAAGAAAAAGAAAGGAAAAAAGAAAAGAAAGCCTCTTTAGAAGATTAATGAATCAGGCATTTAGAAGTTGCATTAGTTACCTGGCAGATCAATGGCATAACTGTAGCCAAGTTGGTCTGCGGTTAAAAAGAGTTCCTCATTAGTCACCGGAGGGAAGAAAGGAACCATGTTATACATCCGATTGTGACCAATGGGTGCCAGCTCCCGAGGCCAGGCATCCACAGGGGGATTGAATCTTTTCATCCACTCGTCAAAAATGGCATCAGTGAAGGAATGAAGGACCTGCAAGACAGTTGAACGCAGTGTTAACACCGATGGATGTGTGTTCAGTCACTAAGTCATGTCTGACTCTTTTGTGACCCCATCGCCTGTAGCCTGCCAGGCTCCTCTGTCCATGGGATTTCCCAGGCAAGAATACTGGAGTGGGTTGCCATTTCCTTCTCCAGGGGATCTTCCTGACCCAGGAATAGAACCAGTGTCTCCTGCCATAGCAGACGTATTTTTCACCACTGAGTCACTGGGGAAGCCCTGCCAATATTGATGGAGCTGTTCTAATCGGGCCAATCTAATTGGAACTTTCTCTAAAATGAAATGAAGTTGGTTTTTCTCGACATCAGGAACTTCTTGGTGACATACCCACTGGCAAGATCCCCTGGAGAAGGGAATGGCAACCCACTCCAGTATTCTTGCCTGGAAAATTCCATGGACAGAGGAGCCTGGCAGACTATAGTCCATGGGGGCAGAGTTGGACATGACTCGGGACTAACACTTTGCTTTTCACTTTCAAGGCTGTATGGTATATCACTCCATAAACCCCTTTGTTAAGTGAACAAAGTAAGGTTCATGTTGCAGATGCAGCACTGGTTTAAGAATATTTGAGGCCTTCAACAAATTCATGTTAATTATTACATTCAGAAAAAAAGGCAAGTATGATCAGATATATAGTGCAGCCAATATTCAGATGCTTTGCTTTTAACAAGGAAGAAAGGAGACATTGTGTTTACCGATAGTATAAAACAAATGGATAATTAAAAGAAAGAAAGAAAACATCCAAAACGGGTCTTCAAATTTCTCCCACCCTTCTAGGTGCTCACTGTATAAGCCTCTCATTTGAATTCTCAGTGTTAGGCCAGCAAAAAAAAGTCTAAAAACGTTGTGCATAGTGCTGTTTTATTTTCTCAAGAAAGCTGTCAAAGTCCTTTTCAAAGACAGCAATTATTACGTGTTTTAAAATATTAACAGCAAAATTTCACATTTATGGTCCTGATTTTGCAATAGGACACAAACATGAGCGTTCAGCCCAGGCCGTTAGAGGTCCTCTTTCACTCCTAGTGGTTCAGGGAGCCCAGGGACTCCGTCTGATTTTCCTTCCCTCTGCCTGCAGGGTCTGTCGGTCACTCCAGGGCTTGTCACATAGGGGAAAGGAGATATTTACTTCAGTAAACACAGGTTAAATGAATTCATTTATCCGTCCACCAGTATGGCACTGGTGAAGTTATACTACCACTTATTTGTTTATCAATTTTCCATAATGAGACTCCTAACCCCTAAAAGTCAGAGATAAGGTCTTTTCACCTTTGGAATTTTAGGCTTAGTCTATAACTTGGACAGAGTCGATGTTTAATAAGTTTCTGTTGGCTGATGGCAGTGCCATGCAAAGTACTTTTATATTTTGTACAACTCATCCAAGGGCTTCCCTAGTGACTCAGATGGCAACAAATCCATCTGTAACGCAGGAGACCCGGGTTCAATCCCTGGGTCGGGAAGATCCCCTGGAGCAGGGCTTGGCAACCCACTCCAGTATTCTTGCCATAAAGAAGTCTGATCATTGAAGAACTGATGCTTTCTAACGGTGGTGCTGGAGAAGTCTTTTTAGAGTCTCTTGGACAACAAGAGATCAAACCAATCAATCTTAAGGAAACCAACCCTGAATATTCACTGAAACGACTGATGCTGAAGCTGAAGCTCCAATCCTTCGGCCACCTGGTGTGAAGAGCCGACTCACTGGAAAAGACCCTGAAGCTGGAAAAGATTGAGGGCTGGAGGAGAAGAGGGTGACAGAGGGTGAGATGGTTGGATGGCATCATCGACTCAGTGCACACGAGTTTAAGCAAACTCCAGGAGAGAGTGAAGGAGAGGGAAGCCTGGCGTGCTAGAGTCCATGGGCTTGCACAGAGTCAGGCACAACTGAGCAATTAACAATTTCACTTTCTGGTTTGTACTACTGCTGCTTATTTAGTAGATAATAGTTTCAGATTTTACCCGAGGTTCCTTGTAGCTTTCTACCTGAATTGTCTCACGTGTCTACATTCACGATAGTGAAAAGAATCAAGTGATTTACTGAAAGGATTTTTTTCCTGAATGGATTTTTAAAGTTCATGGCAAGTATGAAATGAAAATATCTCCTGCCATATTAATAAACAAGACATGTCACAACCATCAGCGATTTCTGGCCTCCGAATGGGCATGAGGGCTCCTAAAACTGCTGCCACACACCACCCCCCGTGGTGATTGCTGAGGAGCTGGGAGAATCCAGGAAGCAATAAGAACAAGGAAACAAGATTGACCCCAGATAGTTGAGGCGCATATGAAAGGAATGAATTCAGTGAGCCCAGAGGCTTACACCGTCCCATGCACAGAATGCTACATTCCTTAATTTGATACCTGATCTTTGATGTTAAGACTGCCTGTTCCCTTTGTTGCAAACTTGTATATAGCAGGACTTTCCCTCCTGCCTTCTTGGAGCAGTTTTCTCAGAGCCACTGAGATGCTGTCTCCTGGACTCGGAGTCCTAAACATTCCCGCCAAATAAAATAACTCTACTTTTAGGTTGTGACTGTATTTTTTGGTCAATACAAGATACATGTTAAAAACCAAAACATCAAATTGTAAGACCTGGGCTTTCACAGAGAGAAAATATTTTCTGAGTTCTGAAATCTTGTCTTTGAGTCACAGAATTTAAGCCCCGAGGGAATAAAAGGCATCAAGCTTATTGAATGAGCAACAGCTTTGAAGGAACACATGATAATTCGAGAGATCATGTCTCTCACAAGTAGAGTTCAGGAGAAGTTCCTCTTTGAGAAGGGGCATTAACTCTGGAAAAGGAGCTGAGCGTTAGCTGTTGGTGTAGGTCTCTGAAAACAATATCACGTGCGGTAAAATTCTGGGAGCTCCAGATAAGGTTAGAAGTTTCCAGAGAGAGCTCCATGCTCCAGGTCTGGCCTCAGGAGCCTGCCTCAAGTGTGGAGCCTGAGCAATAGATGCGCAATGTCTAAGAGTAGCAAGCACTATTGATTGCTTACCAAATAGCCTTTCTCCTCTTCTTTCTCGGTAACTTTTTGGTGTTTGTGGTGAAGCAATGTGCCAAGTTATCCATGAGATTTAGCTGGAAATCACTGGCTAGGACTTCTAGGTAATCTTGTTAAAGATGGTTGTCTCAGCTTAAAAGGGGCCCCTTTTCCCTCTCCATCCCTCCTCGCTTCCTGGAACATGGGTGTGATGGCTGAAGCTGCAGCAGCTATCTTAGCAGCCCGCAAGCAAAGCTAAGAAGCCACTCACCAAGGATGGTTAAGCAGAAAGACAGAGGGAGTTGATGATGACTATGGAGATACTATACCAAGGCTGAGCCACCTGCCACCGGAGTTCTTTTACACAAAGAGAAAAATAAACCTCTTTATTTGTTGCTTAGACTTCTGTAATTTTGGTTTTCTATTTTAAGCAGTTGAACCAAGTGCTAACTGATACACAGAAAAAGGCGTGTATCAGAATGTACTTTCTAAGAAAGGCCGCACAATATCTCTTAAACTTTTAGAAACCATCTGAGTTGAAGTCAGAGATCAAACTGTGATTTAAAAAAAAAAAAAAAAAGAGAGAGAGATAAGAGAATCTCAGGGCAGAGAAAGATGTAGAGTCAATGCTGTAAGAGGCAGATAACTGGGTGAAAACACCAGAATTCACCAGGTGTGGAAGGGTAAACAATTAGGGAGGGGATGAGACTCTAAAGAAATTCATAATTTGGAGGGCAAGAACAGGGGAAGAGTAATAAGGAGAAGATTATAGGTCTCAGATGAGCCCTTAAACATTATCCAATAAAAGCTCTAATAGGAACTACATACAGATGAACCAATTTATAGAATGTAGTTTAAAAAAAAAAAAAAAAAGGCCAGCATATGCCAAGGAGATGCAAAATAGGCAAGAGACAAAATTCTGTGAGCAACAATGTATCCAGAGGCTAGAAAGATAAGCAGGGCAACAGGGAGCCTAGGTATTTTTGATAAAGTTGTGAACATTGTTCCTAAATGAAATAACCTGAATTGCTTTTGATAAACCAGTGGTATTTTTGTTGAAAAGTGTTATTCACTTAGTCATCTCCGACTCTTGTGACCCAAAGAGCTACAGACCGCCAGGGTCCTCTGTCTGTGGGATTTCCCAGCCATTCCCTTTTCTAGGGGATCTTTCCAACCCAGGGATCGAACCCAGGTCTTCTACACTGCAGGTGGATTCTTTACCATCTGAGCCAACAGGGAAGCCCCACCTTTGTTGAACACAGGTTGAAAATAAGCTACTATCTCTGTAAACATAATTCGAGGGCATAAATAAAAGCAAAAGCAAAGTAAAAGTAAACTGCTGTTGCCTTCTATCTGCTATAGAGATTTATACTTATATTTTAGCATTAATAATTGAGTGCCTCAGAAATGAGGTTACAAATTTTGGTACACAAACTTAGGCTATCTTATTCCAACAAAGTAAACATAGGTATAGGAAGGAAAAAATAATGCTAAATTTCAACTTGCAAAGCAGTATTGAATAAAATGTGATTACATGGGCTTTCAAGGTAAAAATTTTTTAATGCAACCTTGCAGAAGAAAGCAATTGATCAACAAGTACTGTGCTTAGAGGCATAAAGAAACTTAATAAAGTACAGGGAAAACATGCATATCTTTCTCAAGATCACTGGAGGATAAAGTTACTAACAACCTTCTCTCTTGTCATTGTTGTCATTTAGTCGCTAAGTTGTGTCCAACTCTTTTGTGACTCCATAGATTGTACCCTATCAGCCTCCTCTGTCTACTGGAGAGGGTTGCCATTTCTCCAGAAGATCTTGCCAATTCAGGGATCAAACTTGTGTTTCCTGTATTGGCAGGCAGATTATTTACCACTGAGCCACCTAGGAAGCCAACCTTCACTTAGGGGACTGAAAATTCAGATTGCTGCCACGTGGAATCTCTGACACAAGAAGAGTATTTGTGCCTACAGCAAGATTGCTATGGAATATTTATTTATTCTTGCCTTCTTCTATCAAGGATTTGAAGCATGGTATAGCCAAGATGTTGGTTTTATATACCTAAAGAAGCCATACGTAAGAGGCTTGAAATAGTTACATAACACTCAATTTCTACTTAGCTGACTACTAAGCTCTCCCACCGGAGAAGGTAATGGCACCCTACTCCAGTACTCTTGCCTGGAAAATCCCATGGGCGGAGGAGCCTGGTAGGCTGCAGTCCATGGGGTCGCTAAGAGTCGGACACGACTGAGCAACTTCCCTTTCACTTTTCACTTTCATGCATTGGAGAAAGAAATGGCAACCCACTCCAGTGTTCTTGCCTGGAGAATCCCAGGGATGGGGGAGCCTGATGAGCTGCCATCTATGGGGTCGCACAGAGTCGGACACGACTGAAGTGACTTAGTTTAGCTTAAGCTCTCCCACAGGGAGATGAGTACTCCATAGGCAGCACATTTAGTGAGAGACAAGAAACCACCAGAGAAAATGGGCATTTGAATAACAATAGAGTCTCCTGGACAGTGCTAAGCCCAGATGGTATTTCTCATTTTACTATAATTTTCTTTCCCTCTCCTTCTCTACCTGCTCTCTCATTGCATCCTGAGCAGACAGAATGGAAGGTATTTTTTCAGGCAGTTTGGAAGAGTTACCTAAGGAAAGCACCCTTTCTGCATAGCTTTGTATGATAGCATTGTATACAAAATACACATATGTATACATATAATTATATCATATACATTGTATACAAGATATAATAATATGCATATAAAAGAAATAGCAAGAGCATTAGGAATTCAGCTGCGATATCCCTGAGAAAGAAAGCTTGTAGTTTAAGCATTAAATTTTGAACAGATGCAAACAGAGGACTACGGGAGAGTTCTGCTGTTAATATGTCAGCTTTAAAAGATGTGACCAGTTTGGCATACATCATAGGCAAACAATAAGGATTGAAAAGAGACCAGGGTGATGTTAGAAGAGATTCTAAATAGGAACTGAGATACTCCCAGGCCATTCGAGGCTAAAGAGCCTCCAAAGCTCTAAGAGAGGAACTCAAATCAATGCTAGAACCATCTTAGATATGTATATATATTATGGTTTGCCATTATATTACTTAATTCGTCAATGTGCTGAGTTGCTCAGTCATGTCCAACTATTTGCAACCCCATGGACTATAGCCCACCAGCCTCCTCCATCCATGGGATTCTCCAGGCAAGAATATTGGAGTGGGTTGCCATTTCCTTCTTCATAATTCATCAATAATGAAGTGTATACAGTTCATCTCTTAGGTTTAATTCTTCTGCATAGACTATGTGTTTATCCTTATAAAATTTAGACTTGAAAAGAACCCTTTCAGCTCCATTTAACCATTTAGCATGTGCAAGTTAAAGATCAAAACATCCCTATAAACTATTATTTATAAAATAAGCTACAAGGATATACTGTAAAACACAGGGACTATAGCTAATGTTTTTAAATAACTCTAAGTGTAGTATAATCCTTAAAAATTGTGAATCAGGGCTTCCCTGATGGTACAGTGGTTACAACTTTGAGCTTCCAATGCAGGGGGCACAGGTTTGATCCCTGGTCAGGGAACTAAGATCCTACAAGCCACATGGTGCAGCCCCCCCCAAAATAAATAAATAATAATTAAAATAAAGTAAAATGATATAAAAAGAAACCCACTTCTGTATAATTTTTAAAAATTTAATTAGGAATCACTAAATTGTATACTTGTAACATACAATATTGTACATCAAGTATACTTCAATAAAGAAAATAAATAAGAGTATATCATGATAGAATGTGTGATATACACTTCAGTCAAGAGTATTTCTTGTACTTAATTAAATATTATTATGCTTTTCAATTGTTAAGAAAAATAAAATCACCCCCTGCCCAGAACTGAGCCTATGGAAACCCTGACATCCTGGAAGATCCTGCCCCAAGGAGGTGGCCAGCCACCCTTGCTGGTACCTCAGCTCTTGCAAAACTCACCAAGATGGTAGGAATTAGCAGCTGTCTATTTCAGGTATTTAAAAACACATAGATTCAATAAAATAAATGTGACATTTTAAAAACATGAATCCTTACTCATGATAAAATCAATGCCCTATCTTTCCAAAAGTCAAGCAAAATCATTTAGACCCACCTCTTCACCAATTAGTGTTAATTCCCTGGTGGCTCAGAGGGTAAAGCGTCTGCCTGCAACGCAGGTAGACCTGGGTTCTATCCCTGGGTCGGGAAGATCCTCTGGAGAAGGAAATGGCGCCCCACTCCAGTACCTTTGCCCAGAAAATCCCATGGGCGGAGGAGCCGGGTAGGCTACAGTCCATGGGGTCGCAAAGAGTCGGACACGACTGAGCGACTTCACTTTCACTTTCTTTCCCATCAACATGATCTAACAGGACAAAATGTCCTCAGTGGTCATGAAAGCAATCGTGAAGGGATCAAAGGAAGAACTGTCTAAACAGACAAAAGGCAAAATTGCAGCTGGAATACTCAACGTGGGGAAATTTTTGAGTAGAAAACTTTTCTTATAATCTCTGCTCAGCCACTTACATAGGGTGTTGTACTCCCCTTAGCCTCTCTGAACTTTATTGTCCCCATATTTACCACACACGGTTTTGTGAAGTTAAAAAATTATGTTTACATGGCGTCTAGTGACACAGTAATAAGTGCTCAATAATCTGATATTCTCCTCACAAGAGTTTACTGCACATCAACCGAGTACTAACCACTAACTAACCTACATACCTAACCACTGATGCAGAGGTTGGATGTGGTATTAGTTATAATGTGAGCTTCCCTTAAGCTAGTGAACCCTAGAAAACACAGTAAAATTTTAAGATTCTTTTTATGTGGACCATTTTTTAAATCTTCATTGAGTTTGTTACAATATTCTGTTTTATGTTCTGGATTTTTGGGCCTGAGGCATGTGAGATCTTAGCTCCCCAACAGGGATGGAACCCATCCCCCCTGCATTGGAAGGCTAAGTCTTAACCACTGGACTGCCAGGGAAGTCCCCTAAGAACACATTTTTATATGAACAGAGTATTAGGTTTCGAAGAAAAATAAAATATTTAAAGAGGATGTTTTATTTGTTGCTAACTTTGGGGGCTTCCCTCATAGGTCAGTTGGTAAAGAATCCGCCTGCAATGCAGGAGACCCCAGTTCGATTCCTGGGTCAGGAAGAGCCCCTGGAGAAGGGATGGGCTACCCACTCCAGTATTCTTGGGCTTCCCTTGTGGCTCAGCTGGTAAATAAACCACCTGCAATGTGGGAAATCTGGGTGTGATCCCTGGGTTGGGAAGATCCCTTGGAGAGGGGAAAGGCTACCCACTCCAGTATTCTGGCCTGGAGAATTCCATGGACTGTATAGTCCGTGGGTTCGCAAAGAGTTAGACACGGCTGAGCCACTTTCACTTTACTACACAGAGAACAAAGCATTTCACTATTTCTCTTGAAAGTGAAAGTGAAAGTCGCTCAGTTGTGTCCGGCTCTTTGCAATCCCATGGACTGCAGCCTGCCAGGCTCCTCTGTCCATGGAATTCTCCAGGCCAGAATACTGGAGTGGGTAGCTGTTCCCTTCTCCGAGCGATCTTCCAAACTCAGGGATAGAACCCAGGTCTCCCGTATTACAGGTGGATTCTTTACCACCTGAGCCACCAGGGAAGTCCTAATTCTCTTAAGAACTTTTCATTTTTTTTTCTCTTCCCAGAACTCATTATCCTACGTGAACAGACAGACCACAGAAAAGAAAATGCAAAAGGTTCCTTAAATATGTGAAAAGATGCTGAACTTCATTTAGAAGAAAAGAAATGAAAATGAAACTCACTGAAATATTTTCACCTATCAATTGGCAAAATTGGAAAAGGTGATAATATACCAGGCTAATGAGAGAGAGTGGAGGAGCTATCCCTCTGCTACGTAGCTGGGTAGAGGAAAAAAATCATTCAACCTTCCACAGGGCAATTTGGCAATATCTACCAAATTTCAAATGCATTTATTTCACTTTTCAGCCAGTAATTCTCTCGCTTATCCTATATGTTCATTTATTGCTGAATTGTTCATAAACCAAAAGATGAGAAACCACCTAAACATCCATCAGTAGGAGACCAATTTGGCAGTGAGTTCATGCTAGAGATGGAGAAGGAAATGGCAAGCCACTCCAGTATTCTTGCCTGGAGAATCCCATGGACGGAGGAGCCTGGTAGGCTACAGTCCACTGGGTCGCAGAGAGTCGGACACGACTGAGCGACTTCACTTTCACTTTCACTTCATGCTAGAGAATACCATACGTGTGTGCTCAGTCATGCCCATGTTATTTGTGAACCTATGGACTGTAGTTTGCCAGGCTCCACTGTCCATGGAATTTTCTTGGCAAGAACACTAGAATGGGTTGCCTTTTCCTCCTCCAGGGGATCTTCCCAACCTAAGAATGGAACCCGTGTCTCCTGCATTACAGGCAAATTCTTTATCACTGAGCCACTTGGAAAGCCCACAGAACAGCATGCAGCCTTTTAAAAGAAAAGTGTTTAAAATAAGTAAAACAAATAAAGAGTAAAAGTCACAGAAGTGTCTATAGTATACTTTCATTTGGATAATGAAATATATAAAGAAATATATAATGTGCTTGTATATTTATAAATTATATCTGGAAGAATAAAGAAAAATGAGAATGGATAGCTGGGAGCTGATATTGATAAAGGGATTTCATTTTATGCCTTTTTCATTTGAACCTGTTATGTGCATTATATGTTATAAAGTTTTTAAATTAAAAAATTTAGGAAACTACATAACATTCAGAAAATATGTGCATTATATTGGCTACGGTCAAACATATAAGAATATGAAAGGAAATAAGCAAGAATATTAAAATGGAATTATAGGCACTTTAAAATATTTTTGCCAATATATCTGCAATTATAAATAATTAAAAATCATTAAATGGTTAAAAAATTTTAAATTGACATAAAACAACATTATTTTCAATACTCAAGGTATTTGTCTAATTACAACTTTTCCTTTTAAAAAAGATAAATAAAGTAGATCCATTTTTAAGTGCTCTTGAGGGGAGAAAAGCAAGGCCCTATATACTTTTTTTTAAAAATTTCAACTAACTCATAATAATTCAGAAATATTTATACTTGCTATTGTGACCTATTAATTTTATTGAAGTTTAGGAAAATAGAGTCAGACAAGATTTTACAGGCTTAACTTGGTGTAGTCCATTAGATCTTCATTTTTAGAAGCTCATTTTTGGGAATTCCCTGGTGGTCCAGTGGGTAGGACTCTGAAATTCCACTGCAGGGGGCACGAGTTGGATCTCTGGCTGGGGAACTAAGATCCTGCAAGATGCATGGCACAGCCAAAATACAACAAAAAAACTCATTTTCTCTTTTCTTGCTTTATATTCTTAAATTTCTCTCTTATCCAAATGATTGTCATTATTAAGAAATATAAATAAATAGTAAGGATTTACTGTATAGCGTAGGGAACTATTTTCAACATCTTGTAACAATCTAATAACCGATAATAAAAAGAATCTTAAAAAGAATATATATATATACATATACACACATTTGTATTAGTTTCAGGTGTAAAGTGATTCAGTTACATATATAATATACACAAAGTGAAAATGAAAGTCTCTCAGTCGTGTCTGATTCTTTGCGACCCCGTGGACTATACAGTCCATGGAATTTTCCAGGCAAGAATACTGAAATGGGCAGCCTTTCCCTTCTCCAGGGGATCTTCCCAGCCCAGAGATTGAACCCAGGTCTCCGCATTGCAGGCGGATTATTTACCAGCTGAGCCACAAGGAAGCCCATAATATATACAATAATATATGTAAATAAATCAACTATAGCTCAATAAAAAAAGAAATAAATATAAATGATAATAAGGCTGCTGGTATGTCTTATTCCATTTAGAATTTTAATGTAAAAGGTGAAGAACAGACACATGAGCTACTCAGTGATTATTAACTGTGCAACCTATTAATCTCCCCACCAAGAATTAAAACTTGCCGAATGTACCTTTACTAAGAGGTACATTAGTAATCCAAATACATCGTTAAGAATATTTTCTTTAGGAATTGGGCACAAAGTCATTAATCCTCTAACATAGTTTCTTTCATGGCAGTTAACTATTTAACTTTGCAGTCTATTGGTTTCCCTCCTTTTTTTCTTTTCTAGGTTACACCCAAATTTGATATCGAAAACAGAACTATTTAGCATTCCTGTGACCTAATCTTACTTTCCATGATAAATGTGTGCATTTCCTTCAATTACCTTAAAATTAGAATTTCAGAGATTGGTTCAGAGTATTTCCTGCATTTTAACATGACACCTTCTTATACTCATTTCGATCGAATACAAATGTGTGTTTCTCTTGCTTGAAGAGATTTCACAAAAAACAAATTTAATAAATGTCATATGCAATATGTTTGCATAAATTTGAAATTTCAGAAGCCATAACTCTGTAACCTTAAGTGCTTTCACCTGGGTCTCAATATTGTTGAAGCTGAATTGGCTTCAACATGAAACTCTTTGTCAATAGCCTAAAGTAATAGTGAGTTCTGGAACTGGTGCCAAAACATTACTCCTTCTGTGCCTTCAAAGAAAGGCTGTGGCTTTTTGTCTATTTATATGCACATAACTTATACCAAGGAAAACAAATTTTTAAATATTAAAGGTATTAAAAGTAATGAAGACAAGGATGATAAAACATCTTGTGTCTTTCAACTAATGTAAGTCACGGAATCCCACGTCCACAAAATCATAATGTGGGCTTCCAGCTAGAGCAGGAAGAGAAAGATGACTGAAGAGATATCTGTACTACACAGAAGACATTGATCCCTTCCAGTGGGGGTTGACAAACTAAAGCTTGCTGGGTAAACAGGGCTCACTATTCTTGTAAATAAAGTTTTATTAGAACACCACACTTGTAGGCAGATAGGAGATGGATGGTCTGAAAGAAAAGAACCAAATATAGCTTTTTGACATAAAAAAGACCATTTTAAGTCTAAACCATTTTGCCATCTAGGCCTGGCCACAGTGTTTGCCCTTGAACAAGCCTTATGAAGATTTTAAATGAACAAAAAAACAAATTGACTGTTACCAGACAAGAGAAGTAACAATAGCAAAGGTAACAAATCAGTTGTAAAGACTCTCCGTTCTGTTTTAATATTAAAGATTAGCCTCAAGCACTTTCCTGAGCTGTTCTGAAGAATCTAAACCCTCAACCACTAGATGAGTGGAGCCTAGGAGATGATGATGTTAACCTTTTCTCACTTGAAACTTAAGCTGGGACTAAAGCTAAGTCCAACTAAAGCTTGGACTCTGTCAACCTTTGCTCCAATTCTGTGCTGAATCCCGGGTGGTTCAGCTGGTAAAGAATCTGCCTGCAATGCGGGAGACCTGGGTTTGATCCCTAGGTTGGTTGGGAAGATCCCCTGGAGAAGGTAAAGGCTACCCACTCCAGTATTCTGGCCTGTATAGTCCATGGGGTCGCAAAGAGTCAGACTCGACTAAGCGACTTTCACTTCAGTTCACTTTATGCTGAATTCTCCTATGCACAAGTCCCTTCATGAATATTCATGTACCCTTAGCTTAAAACGTTCCCAATTTTGCTATTCCTCCAGGAGACGCTGCTTTGGGAAAGACCCCAAATGTTCTCTTTACTTGCTATAAGTAATAAATCCTTCCTTCTCCCAATTGATCTTTGGCTTGGCTGTGTTTTCTGGCTAAACATCCACCAAGAGATGATCCCAGTTTTGGGTAACACACTCACTTGTTCGTGTATTGTCTATGGCTCCTTTCCTGCTACAGCGGCAAGGCTGCACACCTACAACAGAGGCCATCTTGTCTGCAAAGCCTAAAACATGTGCTATCTGGTCATTGACAGAAAAATGTTGTCAAGCCCTGCAGATTTAGTAGGGTTTCCTCAAAATACTGCTGCTGAGTCATGTCCCACCCTCTGAGACCCCACTGAGGTGGGACTGTGACCCATCAGGCTCCTCTGTCCATGGAATTCTCCAGGCAACAATATTGGAATTGGTTGCCATTTCCTCCCCTAGGGGATCTTTCCGATCCAGGGATCAAATCCATGTCTCCTGCATTACAGATGGATTCTTTACTGACTGAGCCACCAGAGAAGCCCACTTAGTGGGTTTCCTCAAAATAAGGAGATAAGATTTGGCAATCCTTGAAACTTAGGACCGAAAATCAAATTACTAGCCATCACCACTGTTACCTTTGGTAGGAGTGAAAGGTTTGGGTTTAATCTTCAATTTGTCAGAGGACTGCTATTCACATAATATTTTGGAGTACTGTGTAAAGAGTACTGTAATATTCTTCCTTATTAATAAGGGTTGTTATGTACAAATTAAAAATGTATGTTTTAATAAAAATTTAGAGATGTATACTATTGATAAATAGCTAGATAGCAAAGAAGGTAGACACGGAAATATTTGGCATTGCTGATGGCTGAAATGATAGCCTGAAAGTGATGTGAGATATCAAATTAGAACCAATGAACAAGGCAGGCATCTTACAGAAGAGCACAGATGACAATGGAGGATTTACAGATAACCCCTCACCTTATTAGAAGTGGGGACCAGTAGTCCACATTTCTGATCCTCTGATGGCAAGAACAGCAGCTTATTTTCAGTCAGTCCTTTGCGAAGTGAAGGGGGCCAGGACCAAACACTAAACAGAATTTTGGACCTCAGGTAGGTGGGCATCATCCCAGGGTCATGGCATATGCATAGACCTTCTAGTCCATCACTTACCTTCAACACTGCTCATTCTACCAATGAAAAATCCTTCCTCTTCATGCTCATGTTAAGTTATGATATAATTTATAATCTTATTAGGGTTTCCCAGGTGGCACTTGTGGTAAAGAACCAACCTGTCAATGCAGGAGATGTAAGAGATGCGGGTTTGATCTCTGGATTGGGAAAATCCCCTGGAGGAGGGCCTGGCAAACCACTCCAGTAATCTTGCCTGGAGAATCCCATGGACAGAGGAACCCAGCAGGCTATAGTCCACTAGGTTGCAAAGAGTTGGACACGACTAAAGCGGCTTAGCACGCATGCACGAATAATCTTATTATGCTAATTTACGAATCCACCTCTGAACTGTAAACTCCCATACAGTTCAGTTCAGTTCAGTTCAGTTGCTCAGTCATGTCCGACTCTTTGTGACCCCATGAATCGCAGCACGTCAGGCCTCCGTGTCCATCACCAACTCCCGGAGTTCACCCAGACTCACGTCCATCGAGTCAGTGATGCCATCCAGGCATCTCATCCTCTGTCGCCCCCTTCTCCTCCTGCCCCCAATCCCTCCCAGCATCAGAGTCTTTTCCAATGAGTCAACTCTTCCCATGAGGTGGCCAAAGTACTGGAGTTTCAGCTTTAGCATCATTCCTTCCAAAGAAATCCCAGGGCTGATCTCCTTCAGAATGGACTGGTTGGATCTCCTTGCAGTCCAAGGGACACCCAAGAGTCTTCTCCAACACCACAGTTCAAAAGCATCAATTCTTCGGCGCTCAGCCTTCTTCATAGTCCAACTCTCACATCCATACATGACCACAGGAAAAACCATAGCCTTGACTAGTCGAACCTTTGTTGGCAAAGTAATGTTTCTGCATTTGAATATGCTATCTAGGTTGGTCATAACTTTCCTTCCAAGGAGTAAGCGTCTTTTAATTTCATGGCCACAGTCACCATCTGCAGTGATTTTGGAGCCCCCCCAAAAATAAAGTCTGACACTGTTTCCACTGCTTCGCCATCTATTTCCCATGAAGTGATGGGACCAGATGCCATGATCTTCGTTTTCTGAATGTTGAGCTTTAAGCCAACTTTTTCACTCTCCACTTTCACTTTCATCAAGAGGCTTTTGAGTTCCTCTTCATTTTCTGCCATAAGGGTGGTGTCATCTGCATATCTGAGGTTATTGATATTTCTCCCGGCAATCTTGATTCCAGCTTGTGTTTCTTCCAGTCCAGGGTTTCTCATGATGTACTCTGCATATAAGTTAAATAAACAGGGTGACAATATACAGCCTTGACGTACTCCTTTTCCTATTTGGAACCTGTCTGTTGTTCCATGTCCAGTTCTAACTGTTGCTTCCTGACCTGCATATAGATTTCTCAAGAGGCAGATCAGGTGGTCTGGTATTCCCATCTCTTTCAGACTTTTCCACAGTTTATTGTGATCCACACAATCAAAGGCTTTGGCATACTCAATAAAGCAGAAATAGATGTTTTTCTGGAACTCTCTTGCTTTTTCTATGATCCAGCAAATGTTGGCAATTTGATCTCTGGTTCCTCTGCCTTTTCTAAAACCAGCTTGAACATCAGGAAGTTCACACTTCAAATCTTGCTGAAGCCTGGCTTGGAGAATTTTGAGCATTACTTTACTAGCGTGTGAGATGAGTGCAACTGTGCGGTAGTTTGAGCATTCTTTGGCATTGCCTTTCTTTGGGATTGGAATGAAAACTGACCTTTTCCAGTCCTGTGGCCACTGCTGAGTTTTCCAGATTTGCTGGCATATTGAGTGCAGCACTTTCACAGCATCATCTTTCAGGATTTGAAATAGCTCACCTGGAATTCCATCACCTCCACTAGCTTTGTTTGTAGTGATGCTTTCTAAGGCCCACTTGACTTCACATTCCAGGATGTCTGGCTCTAGGTCAGTGATCACACCATCGTGATTATCTGGCTCGTGAAGATCTTTTTTGTACAGTTCTTCTGTGTAGTCTTGCCATCTTTTCTTCATATCTTCTGCTTCTGTTAGGTCCCTACCATTTCTGTCCTTTATCGAGCCCATCTTTGCATGAAATGTTCCCTTGGTATCTCTAGTTTTCTTGAAGAGATCTCTAGTCTTTCCCATTCTGTTGTTTTCCTCTATTTCTTTGCATTGATCGCTGGAGAAGGCTTTCTTATCTCTTCTTGCTATTCTTTGGAAATCTGCATTCAGATGCTTATATCTTTCCTTTTCTCCTTTGCTTTTTGCTTCTCTTCTTTTCACAGCTATTTGTAAGGCCTCCCCAGACAGCCATTTTGCTTTTTTGCATTTCTTTTCCATGGGGATGGTCTTGATCCCTGTCTCGTATACAATGTCATGAACCTCATTCCATAGTTCATCAGGCACTCTATCTATCAGATCTAGGCCCTTAAATCTATTTCTCACTTCCACTGTATGATCATAAGGAATTTTATTTAGGTCATACCTGAATGGTCTAGTGGTTTTCCCTACTTTCCTCAATTTAAGTCTGAATTTGGCTATAAGGAGTTCATGATCTGAGCCACAGTCATCTCCTGGTCTTGTTTTTGCTGACTGTATAGAGCTTCTCCATCTTTGGCTGCGAAGAATATAATCAATCTGATTTCGGTGTTGACCATCTGGTGATGTCCATGTATAGAGTCTTCTCTTGTGTTGTTGGAAGAGGGTGTTTGTTATGACCAGTGCATTTCCTTGGCAAAAGTCTATTAGTCTTTGCCCTACTTCATTCCGTATTCCAAGGCCAAATTTGCCTGTTACTCCAGGTGTTTCTTAACTTCCTACTTTTGCATTCCAGTCCCCTATAATGAAAAGGACATCTTTTTTGGGTGTTAGTTCTAAAAGGTCTTGTAGGTCTTCATAGAACCGTTCAACTTCAGCTTCTTCAGCGTTACTGGTTGGGGCATAGACTTGGATTACTGTGACATTGAATGGTTTGCCTTGGAAACGAACAGAGATCATTCTGTTGTTTTTGAGATTGCATCCAAGTGCTACATTTCCAACTCTTTTGTTGACCATGATGGCTACTCCATTTCTTCTGCGGGAATACTGCCCGCAGTAGTAGATATAATGGACATCTGAGTTAAATTCACCCATTCCAGTCCATTTTAGTTTGCTGATTCCTAGAATGTCGACATTCACTCTTGCCATCTCTTGTTTGACGACTTCCAATTTGCCTTGATTCATGGACCTGACATTCCAGGTTCCTATGCAATAGTGCACTTTACAGCATTGGACCTTGCTTCTATCACCAGTCACATCCACAGCTGGGTATTCTTTTTGCTTTGGCTCCACCCCTTCATTCTTTCTGGAGTTATTTCTCCACTAATCTCCAGTAGCATATTGGGCACCTACTGACCTGGGGAGTTCCTCTTTCAGTATCCTATCATTTTGCCTTTTCATACTGTTCATGGGGTTCTCAAGGCAAGAATACTGAAGTGATTTGCCATTCCCTTCTCCAGTGGACCACATTCTGTCAGATCTCTCCACCATGACCCGCCCATCATGGGTTGCCCCACAGGCATGGCTTAGTTTCATTGAGTTAGACAAGGCTGTGGCCCTAGTGTGATTAGACTGACTAGTTTTCTGTGAGTATGGTTTCAGTGTGTCTGCCCTCTGATGCCCTCTTGCAACACCTACCGTCTTACTTGGGTTTCTCTTACCTTGGGCGTGGGGTATCTCTTCATGGCTGCTCCAGCAAAGGGCAGCTGCTGATCCTTACCTTGGAGGAGGGGTATCTCCTGACCGCCACCCTTCCTGACCTTCAACGTGGGATAGCTCCTCTAGGCCCTCCTGCGCCAGTGCAGCCACGGCTCCTTGGACGTGGGGTTGGTCCTCCCAGCCACCGCCCCTGGCCTCTGGCGTGGGGGTGTGGGGTAGCTCCTCCCGCCTGCCGCCCCTGGCCTCCGGCTTGGGGGCGTGGGGTAGTTCCTCCCGGCCGCAGCCCCTGACCTCAGACGCAGGGTAGCTCCTCTCAGCCGTTTCTGCGCCGTCGCGGTCTGGCACTCTCGGCCGCTGCCTCTGACCTCAGACGTGGGGTAATTCCTCTTGGCCGCCGCCCTTCGGTCATGGGGTCCTCCCGGCTCCTGCCCCTGACCTCGGACGTGGGGTAGCTCCTCTCGGCCGCCTGCGCTTAGTGCGCCGGTCACAGCTGCCCACACTCCCATCCAGGGTCATCCCAAAGCTAACCAACCATCTCTAAAGCATGGCTGAGGGGACTTCAAACACTTTCTAACCACCCGTATGGTATAGACTAAAATTAATTGACATATGCATACATCCTATTGTTCACACAGAGAATAAAACACACACCAAACCTTAATCTTGTTGAAAAGCAAATAAATCCAATACATTATCTAGAATATTTTTCATCCGGTCTGAGTCTTTGAACATACCACAAAAACAGGATCATTGGCAGCAGAATGTGGCAAAGCGCTTGTCCCATTCAGGAAGGAATGAACCAGATTATGAAAATTCATCACTTGAGAGTCCAGGGTCCCATCTGCTTTGCCAAACCCTTCCAGGGCATTCCTGAGAGAAATCAGTATTTCAGCAACTAGAGTCATGAACTGACAAAGAAAGCTCTCTTTTTGTTTCCAGCCTAGGTAATAGTCTTTTAATTTCAGATTGTGTAGGGAAATGGGACCAATGCAGGAGACATTGAGAAATGGGTTTGATTTCGGGTCAGGAAGATCCCCCAGAGAAGGAAATTGCAACCCACTCCAATATTACTTGCCTGGAAAATTCCATGGACAGAGGAGCCTGGCAGGCTACAGTCCATGGGGTCACAAAGAGTTGGACACAATTGAGCAACACAAGGGGCTCAGAGTTGAACAGTTACTGTAAGGTTTAGTCATGAAAACCATGAATCTATCTGCATTCCTTTCTGGATCTTCAAAGATGCTTGTTAAAATCGTATTTATAGGGACTTTCCTGATGGTCCAGTGGCTAAGACTTCATGCTCCCAATGCAGGGGGGCCTGGGTTCGATTCCTGATCATGGAGCTAGATCCCACATGCCAAAACTAAGACCCAGTGCAACCAAATAAACAATAAACAAATTTTTAAAAAATCTTACTTACAGCCACACATAGTGGTTTAGTCCCTAAGTCGGGTCCAACTTTTGCGACCCCATAGTCTGTAACCTGCCAGGCTCCTCTGTCCATGGGATTCTCAAGGCAAGAATACTGGAGTGCGTTGCCATTTCTGTCTCCAGGGTATCTTCCCAACCCAGGAATCAAACCCTGGTCTCCTGCCTTGAAGGCAGATTCTTTACCAACTGAGCTATAAGGGAAGCCCATAGCCATTTCTCATAATTCTTACATAATTATTTATTTATTTTTACATAATTATTTCTCATAATTCTTACAATCTTTTTAGAGGGAGAAAATTATTAGTTGGCCTTTAAATTTCAAGTATCCTAATGTTGCTGTGCTGAAATCTGAGTAGCATTTAGTCTGTGTGCATGTGCTCATTCATTCAATCGTGTCCAACTCTTTGTGACCCCATGGACTATAGTCTACAAGCTCCTCTGTCCATGGGGATTCCCCAGGCAAGAATACTGGAGTGGGTTGCCGTTTCCTTCTCCAGGGGATCTCCCCAACTCAGGGACCAAACCCAAATCTCTTGTCTATTAGACTGGCAGGCGGATTCTTTACTCCTCTAAGATCTCAGAACCAAACGTTAAGGTCTATGGCTGATATTTCATTAATGCAGAAAAAAATAAGAAAGAACACAAGAAAATATATTTTAAATACTCTATGTAATTGGTGAGGTACCATGGTTCTGAAGACTGTACTTATATGTGTATAGAAATTAGAAATGCAAAAAGGTGGTTTTGAATAGCTGAGTTAGAAGATATAAAAACTAAGCTCTTAATGATAGTGAGGGACAGGGAAGTCTGGCGTGCTGCAGTTCATGGGGTTGAAAAGAGTCAGACACAACTAAGCAACTAAATAACAATTAATGATAGGTAACACTATGCCTTGCTATCCTCTTACAAAGCGCTTCCCTATTACTGAGCTTTGATGTCTCCCAACATCTAGCTTTCTTTCCCATTCATTACAACTACAAGCATGGAAATCTTAAAAGGACAGTAAAATATAGACATCAGAGCACCAACCTGAAACTGAGGGTAGAGTTCTGGAAGAAAGGAGGACTGTCAAACTTCTTGAGAGACAGGCAATTTTGTATGTCTTTTAAAGTTGGCAATTTCTCACTGTTTCTTCCCATTTGATTTCTTTTCAACAAACCTTCATAGGTTCCATTACACAAGGTGACTCGGCGGTTGTAGTCATTCAAGCTAAAATGTGTAAGGAGGTTAGAAATACCTGTTAGTTCATGGATAGTATCATAACTTTGAGCCCAACAAACCAATCAAGGTCATAGTTGCGGTAAAACTTTACTATAGTTACCTTACAAGGGTCAAACATGTGTGGTAAAAGAACTGCTTCCAAAAGCAATTATGGATGAAGGAGTTTTGAAAACATAGATGCATGAAATATGAATCAACACATAAATAACGAGGAAAATTACCATTCCATTGGAAAGACAGTAAGACGGCTTACTAGGCAAGACAGTGGCTCCTATTGTACATCCATTTGAATCTGGAGTAACTGAAGAGAGACCAGGGTAGACTGTTTTAACACTGAGCTAAGCCAGTTTGATCTGATAAATTCAAGCACCCAGCACACATGCGCTTCCCTGGTGGCTCAGCTGGTAAAGAATCTGCCTGCAATGTGGGAGACCTGGGTTCGGTCCCTGGGTTGGAAAGATCCCCTGGCGAAGGGAAAGGCTACCCACTCCAGTATTCTGGCCTGGAGAATTCCATGGTCTGTAGAGTCCTTGGGGTCGCAAAGAGTCAGGCACGACTGAAAGACTTTGACTAAGCCAGTTTGGCAGAAGTGAAGCTAGGAAAGCATTCCAGGCAAACTGAAGACAAATGGAGGTGGTCAGAGTCAAAGCAGATGATACTATATGGAGGAGAGGAATCAGGAGAAATGCCGTGTTAGAAAATGTTCTAAGGTTGGGATGGTTACTTGGCAAACATGGAGGCTGAGAAGGTGGGTCCCAACCTTTCTGGCACCAGGGACCGATTTCGGGGAAGACAATGTTTCCACAGACTGGGGTAGGGGGTGGGGGGTGGGGGATGGTTTCAGAATGATTCAAGCACATTATATTTTTGTGCACTTTATTTCTATTATTATTACATCAACTCCACCTCAGACCATCAGGCATTAGATCCCAGAGGCTGGGGACCCCTGCCCGTAATATTAAATCCCACGTGCCTGCTGTGGCCTGGAATTCCACCATCAGAGCAGTATTTCATTCGGTAGAGATTAATTTTTAAAGACGTTTCTGTGTGGATTTTAATGGATGAGGGGATCTTACTGAGTGTGTGAGAATAGAATCAGCACACACAGGAAGATGAAATAGGCTGGTGCCTAAAAACTAGGCAGAAACAGCCTCTAAAAGCTGCCTTTCCCAGAGCATTCCAGTGAGACGGCCTGTGAAATTAAGGGTGTCAGGGTCAGGTAAGTTTAAGCCCCTCTTGAAAAATAAGAATACGGTTACTTAAAGGCTCTGAGACATTCTAAAACTTCTAAAGACTTTTTCAGTTCAGAATTCTCTAAATTTATCTGATCAGAAAAATCTCTTTTCACATACCACCAACTAATAGCCCACGACACTATGAGAAATGGAGCCTTCTGGAATGACTCAGAGTCACATACACAGCACTTACTACATCCCCATGGGCACTGTCTGGAAGGCTGTAGGAAAAGCTCAGGTTGGAGAAGATGGGGTCCCTGTGAGCTGGACCCCGAAAACACACGCATGCCCAGCCTGGGGTGTGGACACAATGCTCTGTGCCATGGAGCAGTCCAAAAACACAGGACAAGGGCGTGAGCACAGCAGGGTTCAACACACGAGGGTTGTGGTGGAAACAAACAAATACAGAGAGACAGAAGAGCTGCTTGGGGAATCTGTTCCTGAGATGTGTGCTCAGAGACACATTCAAGGAATCACTGAGGACAGAATTCTTCATGAGCTACAGGCTGCTTGTGTGTATTTGAGTATTGTATTTTTTTAATAACCAACATTTGTTGGTATAACTTATGGTAGAAAAAAGTTCCTACACCAGCTGCACATGATCCAGTTTTAGTACTTTAGAGATCTGTCTCCCCACCCAGTTTTCTGTTCTCCTCAATTCCCCAGAACCCTGTGGTCCAGCCATACCAGACAGCTTCTAGAGGCTTTTCTAGCTTCATACATAATGTTCCCCCCACCGAGGACACACCACCCTCCCCCACCTGTGGTTGAGAGGTTTGTGCCTGCTGGAAGTCTCAGGATAATTATCTCTACCTCCTAAAGACTTTCCCTGATGTTCTTCTTGGCTTTGCACACACACCTATTAAAATAACTTCTCACGTTTTACTGTAATTTGTTTACCAGCCATCTACCTTTGTAAGTATAAAACGATATTCCAAAGGAAGGCTGTATTTTATCCATCCATGTATTCCCAGCACTATTAAACTGCTTAGAATGTGATCGGAGCTTAAGACATGGCTGAATACAGGAACTACTTCTCATTTTAAAACAGTGGATCTCAAAGTGATGGCCAAGCATACTCAGTGTTATAAGTGTGATTTCCATACCTCTATTTTTTTTTTTTACTAAAGGACTCAGGATTTAAAAAAATCCTACCTCCTGCAGGAAAATAACCTTCAGAAACATGCAAACAGAATTCAACACGCATTAGAAACCGAATTGTGAAGTGACTGTCCATCTCTCAGACATGAGGAGATGTGGTCTCTTGGATTTCCACAGCAGGTACCCGTGTCATTACCTATCACAGACAATCTCCCAGCTGGAGAATCGGGAGTTCTGACTAATCAGAGTCGGATCATCTTGCCTTGCTGCCCCGAGCAGCTGGTCCGTGCACACGTCACACTCGTTCCTGCCGGTGGCAAAGTTCCAGTAGGGCAAAGCGAAGGACTCATTGCCAGTAAGGCGCTAAAAGCAAAGGGCATGACCAGACATTCAATTCATGTCATCAGAAACAACAAGAAAATGAAGGAAGCAAAGACTTAGACGGGTCTTGCCCAAATACAAAGCAAAACTAAAAGAAACTTTTGACCAACCTGGAGATCCCTTTCCAGCCATAACAAGTGGTACCGGTGCCAGGTAACAAAGGCAGGTCCTTGGTGTGAGAAATCTATAGCCTTGTATGGGCGCCCTGGTCCTAAAACAATTGGGAAACATGTTAGAGGTCACAGAATATAATTTTTTAACGTGAACCTTACCTGGGATGTGCTGGAGAGCCAGTAAGTCCATGATGTTTTAGTCGGAGAACAACTGGATTTTTTTAAATTAATTAATTTTTATTACAGCAATAGTTGATTTATAATGTTTCGGGGAAAGCAAAGTGATTCAGTTTGCTGAACACGTGTGTGTGTGTGTGCGCACATGCGCACACGCATGCACATGTTCAGTCATCGACTCTTTGGGACCCCATGGACTGCAGCCCTCCAGGCTCCTCTGTCCCTGAGATTCTCCAGGCAAGCAGACTGGAGTGGGTTACCATTTCCTTCTCCAGAGGATCTTTCTGACTCAGGGAATGCACCTGCGTCTCTTACACTGGCAGATTCTTTACCACTGCACCACCTGGGAAGCACATATATATTTTTTCTCATTTCTCATTGTGGTTTATTTTAAGATATTGAATATAGTTCCCTGGGCTATACAATAGGATCTTATTGTTTATCTATTAATATTTTATATACAGCAGTGTGTGTCTGTTAATTCCAAATTCCTATTTTATCTCCCCATCCACCTTTCCTCTTCAACCATAAGGGAAAACAACTGTTTTTGTCATTTATTCCTCTGAAAACAACAACCACAACAAAACAATCTCAGAGGCAAATAGCACTTTCAGGATAAATTCTCCTTCATCTTTCAAAAGTCTGATGGTCAGCAGAGATTTGGAGAAACTCAGGTCATCTTAAGAGCTCCTGTTATAAATTTAATTTAGAAGCAGTGCTTCAGGAAGATAAAATAAGAGTATCCCAAAGAACAGATCATTAAGATCTAAATGAAATATATTTTTAAAGACTTTTTCTAACCTATTCCTTACAAATGCCTGCATTTATAGGGAGGGATTAATGAATAACAAAGCAACTTCAACTACACTTAGTCTGAATTCAGCATTTGGAACCAAAAGGAACTTTCACGGGTTTTGCCTCAGCCATCAATCAGTTACAACTATTAGCTGACAAGCATGGTTGCCGAGACCAGAAGAGAGGAAAAATACATTCAAACCAATTTGGCTGGCCTCTGGAACTGCCAATTTTAGTGAAAAGCTCTGGGCGATTTAATGACCTCCTTACTGCCTTTCCAATCCTTCTTCTCCGTCTCATAACAGCTTTTGATGGTTATGTAGAAACTTGAGCTAACTTTAGTTCTTTTTCAAAGTCCCCATAATAACTTCAGAGAGATGAACAGACATGAATATAAATTTAATTCCTAGATGCGACCAGAAACTATAGTTTTCTTTTCCTCTTGAGAGACTACCCTCTCATAAAGCAGAAATTCTTCAGAGTGATGACAAGAAAACTATAAAGGTTTATAGCCAGAAGAGCCTCCGTATTTATCGATACAGAAAGACAGATGCTTACCTGTGAGGCAAGTTTTAAAAAGACCCACACTGAGGGGGGAAACTGCTGTCGCTGCTGTTGGCTAGGCAGCCCTTTGTAAATGTTTCAATGCAGAACAAAGTTTAAAGTTCTCAAAACAAAATGAGGAGGGGAAATGAGCAGTAAACACAAGGGCTGTGCTGTGCTCAGTCGCATCTGACTCTGTGACGCTATGGACTGTAAGCCGCCAGGCTCCTCTGTCCATGGGATTCTCCAGGCAAGAATACTGGAGTGGGTTGGCATCCTCTCCCCAGGGGATCTTCCCAATCCAGGGATGGAACCCAAGTCCCCTACATTGCAGGCGGATTCTTTACTGCTGAGCCACCAGGGAAGCCCAAACACAAGGACAGATTCCAAATGAGAATCTTACTATTCAAAGCAAGCTGTCTTCACTCACCCTAACCCCAACGAGGAGCCTCAAAAGTGAGGATAATTGCAAATAGAGCATGATTTCAGAACGCCTGAGTCTCCTGAGGCTCCTGCACTGGCAGGCAGATTCTTTACCACCGAACCACCTAGGACGCCCCTAGGATACCTTAAAGTAAAGGGGGGAAAGCTCACCTAATAATGTATCTCTGACGGAATAATAATGGAGCCACACAAAGAAATCGTAAATGCTGCAGTTGGCGATCTGTGGTTGGGTCCCATTGGGCCCCAGGAGGCCCAGCCAGTGTTGCGTGGTGATCACGTAGTCGGGGTGCGGAGTGTACTTTGCGAGGTCTAAGGCGTCCAAGAATTGCTCCCTCTCTTGAGGGGTCAAGGAATGGACATCTCGCCGGACAACCAATGGTTTCTTCTGATCGCATTGGGGGCCGGTCCAGCCAAACCTGCAGATCCCACAGTTATAGCCGGCGAAGTTTCCTAGTGCATTTGAGAAATTGAGGGAAAGATGGAAGAAGGAGTCAGCTTACATAGCTTGGAAGGGATTTCTGGAGTAGAACGGGAGAGAAGGTCAGTTGCCTTTCCTTGCATTCTGCTTGAAATGTTTGTCTCTCCAAGGGGACTGAACACCAGAGAGTTTCTAGAAATATTCCCAGCAAAGAAACAGGACATGAAACGAATTCCATGGTGTCACGAGCTGAATTGAATCCCCATCAAATTCATATGCTGAAGTCCTAACCCCTAGCACTTTGGTGGCTATTTTTGGAGATACGGTCTTTTAAAAAAGTAAGTTAGAATGAAGGCACTGTAGTGGGACAGGGAGGGGGTTGTGGTTGATCCAACATGACTGGTGTCCTCATAAGAAAAGGAAATTTGGACTCAGAGAGGGGTGTCAGGACACAACAAGCCGAGAGAGACCTAAAGACACACACCCTGTTGACACCTTGATCTGGGATGTCAGGCCTCCAGAACTGTGAGAGAATGAGTTTCTGTGTGAGCCACCCAGTCTGTGGTCCTTTGTTATGGAAGCCCTGGGAGACTAAGACAAGTGCTGCCATCCGTTCCACTCATGGATCATGTCAGGTATCCCTTCCTGGGGCGGAGCTGCAGCCCCAAATGTCATCACTGCTGGGTCCCTCTGCCCTGAAGCACATGCAGAAGGTTATTGATCTACAGAAGGAAGAGAATATACACCAACCTAACGGGGGAATGAAAATAAATAAACTGATTTCCAGGAATTTAGGTGAAATCCAACATTTAAAAAGCTGGTTTATGTTACAAAGGAGACAGAGTTAAGACAAAATCAATGGAGGCTGGCAGGTCATAAAGGTGAATTAGTGGCCCTAGTGTCAGAAAGTGCAAATCACTGCAGGGTTGCCCGTCTCTGCACAAACTGCTCTTCTATTTTATCATCTCAGGGGCCGAGTACTAGTCATACCATCTCCGGGCCTTTTTCTGTTTAGCCTTTTTCAATTTCTAAAATTGAAATTATTTTAGGTTGACTTTTCCCTGTTTAGCCTTGATTATTTTATTGTATTTGGGCTTCCGTGGTGGCTCAGACAGGAAAGAATCTGCCTGCAATGCCGGAGACCACAGTTCAATCCCTGGGTCGGGAAGATCCCCTGGAGAAGGGAATGGCTACCCACTCCAGTATTCTTGCCTGGAGAATCCCCATGGACAGAGGAGCCTGGTGGGCTGCAGTCCATGAGGCCACAAAGAGTCAGACATGACTAAGTGACTACACTTTGACTTTCACTTTCATTGCATTTGGTATGACCAGCACCTCATTCCTTAGGTAGTGATAAGTTAGAGAATAAACACTTAAATACTGTTTGTGTGTTGAAACAAAAGAGGGCAATAACTTATCTCCTAGGGGTTGTAGGAAACATTTAATATATCAGCTCCCTGTCTTCTCCTCCTCTTCCTCCCAGATCTTTTTACTTGCTCTTCCTTCTGTTTTGAACACTTTTCCCTCACAGTCTTCCTACCTTCCTCTTCACCTGGTTTGCCTAGTCCTCCTTTAAGCTGCACCATAGGCTCTCTACAAGGTCATTCCTGATCCCACACTTAGGGTCAGATGACCCCAAGCTGTGTTCCCAGGACACCTCCTATTTCTTTTTTCATTGAATTAATGGTGGCAATTGTAGACATCTACTGGCTCAGCTACAGGCACCTAGAAGGCAATTATCCTGCTGCCTAGGCCTGTGCTGGGCCTTGGATGAATGAATCTTCATTTAATAAATGAAAGGAGCAAAAAGCCAAATCATCACAAAGGATGCTTTAAATATCTTACAATTTTATTTGCCATTTATACGTCAATAAAGTTGAAATTTAACATTTTTAAGTTAAAAAAGGGATATAAAAAGCATGTAACAGAAGGATTCAATAATTCTCAATTTTCTTCTTCCTTTCTCTCCCTGTCCTTGTGAATCAGAAGGAAAAGCAGGCCCTGCAAGTAATTTTGATAATCAGCAAGTACCAAAATAGATGTAAGTAAAACATACTATGACCCTAAACAGAGGGTTAGGGCCTTCCCTGGTGGCCCAGAACCCTCCTTGCTATGCAGGGGACACAGGTCCAATCCCTATTTGGGGAACTAGGATCCCACATGCTGAGGAGCAACTAAGCCCATGTAGCGTAACTAGAGAGTCCGTGCTGCCACAAAGAAAGATCCCACATGACACAGCGAAGAGTCACAACGAAGACCCAACACAGCCAAATAAATAAATAAAAATATAAAAAAGAGGATTATTTGGATCTCTAAAGGAAAAGAAAATTTTCCAACAGCATGAAAACAAAATGAGCATGTGTCCTGTATAAAGAAAATACAGTCTGCTATTTTTCGATGATTAAAAGAAATGTCCTTAAAAATATCATAAGTAGGAAGAATTTGAGAGGGGGCAGTCCTATGCTGTTTGTAATATACAAAATATTTTACCTACCCTTGTGTGTGTGTGCGTGCTAAGTCGCTTCCGTTATGTTCGACTCTTTGCGACTCTATGGACTGTAGCCCACCAGGCTCCTCTGTCCATGGGATTCTTCAGGCAAGAATATTGGAGTGGGTTGCCATGCCCTCCTCCAGGGGATCTTCCCAACCCAGGTATAGAACCCACAGTTCTTATGTCTCCTGCATTGGCAGGCAGGTCCTTTAACACTGGCGCCACCTGGGAAGCCCCTTAACTACCCTTGCTGCTGCTGCTGCTGCTGCTGCTAAGTCGCTTCAGTTGTGTCTAACTCTGTGCGACCCCATAGACAGCAGCTCACCAGGCTCCCCCATCCCTGGGATTCTCCAGGCAAGAACACTGGAGTGGGTTGCCATTTCCTTCTCCAATGCATGAAAGTGAAAAGTTAAAGTGAAGTTGCTCAGTCGAGTCCGACTCCTAGCGACCCCATGGACTGCAGCCTACCAGGCTCCTCCATCCATGGGATTTGCCAGGCAAGAGTACTAGAGTGGGTTGCCATTGCCTTCTACTTAGCTTTATTTGCATTTTCCTGTTTCAACACCAAATGAAAAAATAAGTTTAAAGTAATAGTTAAAAGGAAAAATTCTATTAGTCCCAAGACTGAAAATCAAGTTTTTGAACAGTTTACATTAAACATTAAAATTATGTTGATCACTCAGGTGAAGCTGTTAAATATGAATTATTTAATCAATATTTATTCAATGGCTACTACAGTATCAGATGTTATGCAAGGTACTTCAGTCTTCATGGAGCTTGGAGTCTATCTATTTTCCCTTGGGGTGCCTACTATAATTGAATCATATCTATTTTTAAAACATCTTGATTGAAATACATCCCTCCACTTTCACAGTTTCTAATGGAACAGAGTGGACTTCCCAGGTGGTGCCAGGGGTAAAAACTTGCCTGCCAATGCAAGAGACATAAGAGATGCAGGTTCCATCCCTGGGTTGGGAAGATACCCTGGAGGAGGGCATGGCAACCCACTCCAGTATTCTTGCCTGGAGAATCCCCATGGACAGAGGAGCCTGGAAGACTATCATCCATGGGGTCGCAAAGAGTTGGACACGACTGAAGTGACTCAGCAGCAGCATAGGAGCAGAGTATTTTTTGAGAAGTGATTGAACAAAATGCATGTGAAGAATACTAAATACCCAAACTTCCAGTTGTTTCCCCAAGGCCAGATGATCAGAGGTGAACATGTAGTTACAACTCCACAACAGGAGAGCAATTGCTTCCTTCTGCTGCTGCTGCTGCTGCTAAGTCGCTTCAGTCGTGTCAGACTCTGTGCGACCCAATAGATGGCAGCCCTCCAGGCTCCTCCATCCATGGGATTTTCCAGGCAAGAGTACTGAAGTGGGGTGCCATTGCCTTCTCCTGCTTCCTTCTAAATGCTAAGAAATAGCATGCACAAATTTTGAAATAATAAATTCAATACACTTTTAGATTTGGAATGAAATTTGTCTTTGAATTTTGGTGTCTCATTATTCAAACTGAGTAATTCATGACCTAGGCCATGAGTTTTAAGATCTCCACATTTTCTCTACTAATATTCTTTTTGGTTGCTAGAAACAAAATTACCAATAACCATCTCCCTCATTCATTGACTCAAAAATAAGTTTTTAGCACTTATTACCTAAAGAAATGTCAAAATTAAACATGCCCTTCTTTGCACACCCACATATTTATGTACATCCATATAACTGCCACACTTAATTACTATGGACTTGACCTCTCAAAACCTGTCCTATTGGAATAAAGGGTTCTTACAGAAAGCAGTCATGGTAACATAGAGCAGTACTGGTACATAGTACGTTCTATATGAAGCGTTACCATTACTGGATCAAATCTCATAGTCTTTAAGTATTTGTTTTCATACCTGTCTTACTCAACTAGCACATTTGGACATATCAAAAATCGCGTTGGGGTTTTCCCCTTAGTATCTGAAGGACCTAACATAATTGGTGCTAAATAAACATTGGTTAGGTGGTTGATGAAGGAGTCATGAATGACTGAATAAAAGGCATTAAGTGCTAGAGGATATAAATATAAATCAGGCTCGGTGCCTTCATCTAGTGGTATGAGGAACATGAGTGCGATGAAATATCAACACCAGCCTAACTATGGGAAAAGTGAAAACAAGAATTAACTGAGCACCATGGATGACAGAAGATGAAATGACTCATTCTGACTCAGAAGATCAGAGATGGTCACAACTGTGTTGAACAAAGCCATCTCCTCTCACAAAGCCAAAGCTGCCCGCGAAAAGCAGTGCAGAAATGCTAATAAGAAAGCGTTGGTGTGGATTTGAGCTCACCTATTACCTAGAAATGTATTTGACTTTTTAAAAATCCCTTTCCCAGCATGTCTCAGAGAAAACACGCCCCACAGCTCTGCAGTCAGCTCTCTTTCATATTTGTGCTTCTAAACCTGGTCTAAAGAATTCGTTAAAATATCGAAGACAACTGAAAAATGCAGTAACATAAAACCTTACCACACAAAATGTTTATTTCTTTAACTTAAATTTCCTAGCAGTCCCTTACATTAATTTAATGAGTTGAGTTTCTCCATTAATCCACCAATAGCAATTTTTTTTTTTTTTTTAAAGGAGACCCTTTAGGAAGGATTGCATTATCTCACTGGGGAATGGAGAGAGAAAAAGTAAAAGGTCCCTAGATATCAGTCTATCTGTTATTTAGTATGTCCTTGAGCAAAAATGAAATTTAAAAAGACAAAGTCTTATACCTACTTAGGACCAGGATAAAATGGAAAGAGAATGAGAGCAACGAAACAGTGCACGTTCCCACATGAACCACATCAGCTCAACCTCCAAAGGCTATTAGACTAATAAGTTTAAAGACCACCGATTAGTGAATTTACAAGGAGCTCTAAATAGCCTATTCCTTTTAATTAGAGATTCTATTATATTAATAACAATACTTTACACTCACATGAGGCCTTTCATCTACAGAGCTCAAAAGGATTTTACAAGTGTGGTTTCATCATTATCCCCATTTTAGAGATTGGAAGATGGAGGCACTTAGGTGTACAACAAGAAGTTCTCAGACAATTGTTCATAAACCATGTGGTGCACGCTTTTCAAAAGTCCAAAGACACAGCTGCAACTGGTCTTTTCTCAGGAATGCCAATTGGCAGGTGAGATTTGGAAGGTGAATCGCTGATGCCAAGATCTCCTGAAATTAAGCTCTTCTTGAAAATTAAGTTCAATAATTTTTCAGTTTGAAATTATCCCCACAGAGAATACAAAAGTTCTCTCTAGAGAATTTGAGTACATAATTTAGGGGTTTTTTTCCCATCAGAGCTTGCATTTATTTATTTTTATTGAGCTAAAATCCTTTACCAACTTCAAGATCGTGGAGACTATGGGTGGTTTATTTTTATTTTTATTTTATTGTGCTAAGAATACTTTACATGAGATCTACCCTCTTAACACACGTTTAATTGTTTAAAACATTACTGTTGACTCTAGGTACAGCGTTGTACAGAACTCTAGATCTTATTCGTCTTGATTAACTGAAACTTTATGGCCTCTGATTACTAAATCTTTATTTCCCCTCCCTCCCAGCTCCTGGTAACTACCATTCTGTTCTTTGATTATATGAATTTGACTATTTCAGATTCCTCACGTACATAGAATTATCCAGTATTTGTCTTTCTGTGGCTGACTTATCTTCTTAGCACAATGTCCTCAAGGTTCATTCATGTTGTTGCATACTGCCAAATTTCCTTCTTTTCTAGGGCTGAATAGCATTAAATTGCAAATACATACCATCTGACTAGGATGCAAAGAAATTGGAACCCTTGCACACTACTGATGGAAATGCAAAATGATGCAGCTGCTGTGGAAAATAGTATGAAGGTTCTTCAAAAAATTAAAAATAAAACTACCATACAATCCAGCAATCCAATTTCTAAATATTTATCCAAAAGAACATAAATCAGGATCTCACAAAGATATTGAGATTCCCATGTTCATTTCAGCATTATTCCCAATGACCAAGATGAAGAAACAATCTCAAAATCCATTAAAGATGAATGGTGTGTTTATCTTTCCACGGAATTAACAAAATTCCAAGGTCATCAACAGTCTTGTTGCTAATCTACATTTCATTAACAAATTTGAGATGACACTAGAAGAATCTACTTGCCAAAGAATTTTGAGGTTACGGTGGGGGGTGGTACTTTGGGCACTGAAGATCAGGTTTAACTTCTGAAGACTGCCTCCTAAATCATGAAGAAATTAGCCTGAGAAAGCAGGCAATTCACTCTTTAGGGAGAATAAACTGAAAAACATGTGTCTTGCTTTGGGGCATATGACACATCACAGTGATTATTGGATATACGAAATACCTGTCCAGCCCAATCTCTAAGGACTTAGTCTCGTGTCCTGAGGCTCAAAGAAAAAGACCATCTAGCCAACATAAGTGGAGCCAATCCAAAGCTGGGATGGAAAGAGCTATGGTCCTGAATGAGCCTGCTGCTGCTGCCGCCGCTGCTAAGTCACTTCAGTCGTGTCCGACTCTGTGCGACCCCATAGACGGCAGACGTCTAGACAGATCAAATCCTGGAGGAGGGAGACAAGGGTTTCTAAGAGACAGTCCTGGTCTTGACAACGGCTGGAGATGGAGACCATACACCCTGCTTCCTTTGATTGGTCTACAGATATGCGATGTCCTTCTGGACTTACAGGTCAGGCCCTGTTTCTGGCCCACTGCCTTCTTAGGTATGTTTACCTAAGAAGCTCAGGTGGTGCAGTGGTAAAGAATCCGCCTGTCAATGCAGGAGACACAGGAGACACGGGTTCAATCCCTGGGTCAAGAAGATCCCCTGAAGTAGGAAACGGCAACCCACTCCAGTATTCTTGCCTGGAAAATTCCATGGACAGAGGAGCCTGGTGGCTCCTACAGTCCATGGGGTAGCAAAGAGTTGGACACAAATGAGCAATTGAACACACATATCCTCCTGAGAACATTTTGAAAGTAGGTCACTGTGACCCTAAGTTACTGCCAGTTCTAGAGGGAATATTTGTAAGTACTCCCTCAGGACAGGGAGACTGCAATTATCTCTTCTATTCTGCCATCCCTGATTCCTACCATCTCACTTAAATTAAAAAAACTTCCTTGTCAGATCAGAAAGATAGAATAGATAGTGACGTGGGTGCATGTGCTCAGTTGCTCAGTTCTGACCGACCCTTTGGGACCCCATGGACTGTAGCCTACAAGGCTCCTCTGTCTATGGTTTTCCCAGGCAAGAATACTGGAGTGGGTTGCCATTTCCTTCCCCAGGGGATCTTCCTGACCCAGGAATTAAACCTGGGCCTCCTGCATTGGCAGGTGGATTCTTCACCACTGTACCACCTGGGAAGCCCAGGTATGGGTAGCAATAAGGAGAGTTAACAGTTATACCTGAGTTCCTAATGTCTTCTGCTGCCTGGATTCCATGAAATGGAGATTCCCAAAGTTTCTAATTTGTGGCACTCTATCATTGACTGACCTGGAAATAAGCTTTCTAGGAGAATTTTTGAGTCACCAACAAAGAAGTCACTGTGTAGTGTGGTTTCCAATCCCACAAGTAATATGAAACCTGCTGCATCTCATTAGATTGAAAAACCATGAGAATCTATGAGATAATGTCTACAGAAGCAAGTGGTCAATTAGATTAGAAAAAAATGAATAGTATACATTCAACATGCTATTACAAACACTGTCACAATTAATACCCCAAGACAAAACTAACAAATCCTTTGAATTACAGAATTAACAATATGACTACAAAATAATGATTATAAAGCCAGAATTTTTCCTTTTCCATTATGTTTTATTATACAATATTGAATATAGTTCCCTGTGCTATACAAAGGGCCTTGCTTATCCATTCTATATAAAATAGCTTCAGAATTTTCAGTTAGAAATCTGATCGCATTCTTACATCAACATCACAGCCTTTTGTTTACCTTTTTATGTCCTTACATAGCTCAATTATCTATATTCTCCTATGTTCTAGCATCATAAAATATCAATAAAAACATAATTAGAAAAGAAAACCTCTTAGGCAGCTGGACACTGTGGAACAGTTTCCAAGGGCTTTGCTAAAGTTGCTGCTTATGTTTGTGTGTGTGTGTTTCACATGCCCTGCCAGCCTTTGAGTGTTTATCACTGCTGTGCATGTTTGCTGAACACTGGAGGGGAGCCTCACTAAAGAGGATTTGAGAAGGCTCAGAAGAGCGGGAGAAGTAAGAAGTGCACAGAAATTTCAAAAAACAGGTAATAAGAGAGACCAAGGTCTGAAAGAGGGATACTGCATAAATTCTGAAATGCTCACATCACACCCAGACAGGAGTGAAAAAAGCCATTGTTATCTAAAAACCACCCTCCCTTCTTCAGCTCTGTCCGTCCATCTCCCCAAGGATGGCAAAGTTACAAGCCAGTCATAACCTTCACGAGCAAGATATATCCTGCTTAAGACCTGTTCAGATCGTCAGAAATGCTGAGACTCGAACTTCAAAACACCTACCCCGCGACGTCTGTCTTACCGATGCCAAGAATCACCCACCCTCCCTCTTCAACAAGTGCAAACCCATCTCAGAAGGAGAGGGCACTGAATCCATCTTGAAAGGACTTGCTCTGAGTTTCAAAGCTGACTCTGGGACTCTTTAGCTTCCCTCGCCAAAAGACAAGCCCATGGTGTGCTGGCACGCGTTCACAGAACCAGAGTGGCCCACAGAATATTTATTTAGTTCTCATAACTAGATCTACTAAAAGGTGTGCAGAATATACCCAGACATCAGCCTTACTCAATGCCAATGGACCAACTTGGTTTGCCTTTCAAAGCCTAGGCCGAGCATCTCTGCCTTGGAATGGGTTCCTCCCTCAGCCCCACCCAGCTGGGCGCATGCGCACATCCGCCTGCCTGCTCACCTGTGCACCTGCAGGTCCGGTCGAAGAACTTCCGGGGCCATCGCTCTCGGTCGTCCTGGTTGCGCAGGACGTAGGGACCGCTCCAGGGCCTGGTGTCGGTCTGCACCTCCGCGCATTGGCCCCGGCCCTCCCGGGAGCCGCAGACGTTGGTGGGGTCGGCGCCCAGCGGCGGGCAGCATTCCTTGGCCTGCAGGCTGCCCACCGTCATGCAGACCCTGGGGAACTGCGCCCGGGCCCCCGACGGGAGCGCACAGCCCAGACAGCCGAGCAGAAGCCCCCACCCAAGGGGGCTCATGGCTTTAGAACCGGGAGAACTCTCTCTCTCGCCTTCCACTCCTTGCTTCTCTCCAGCTTTCTCCTGGTCTTCCTTCCACTCTTGGGCTCTTGAGCATTCACCCGCTTTTTGATTTGGGGAAATTTACGTTTTAGGGGGTATATTTTGGATCTGCCTTCTATTCCTCTCCTCTTGAAAAAAAGACCCACAAAAATTACAAAACCCACATGTGTGCCCGTGTGTACATGCACACACACAGACGACTTTATGTGATGCAAACCGCTAAAACAAATTTCATTGCATCAGAAGCTCCTCTAACAGCCAGATTAATGAGAGGAGCGCTTTTCACCGCCTTCCCCGGTTAAAACAGGCTTTGTCTAATTGAGTTAATTGACGGAGCGCTCCAGTCATACTACTTATTATACTGGTATTTCTGAACCCCCTCCTTCCCTCCTTAGTCCATGACTTTAATTGCCTTGAACTCAGTTCAAAAGCCAAATGCCGTTCTGCCTTTATTCTATCTGGCTTGCCAAATCACGGGGCCTGGTGGGGTTTGTGTAAGGGCTGGGAGAAGCCGTCATTAGCGGGATTAGTATTAGACAAATCCCCATCGTTAGCACATGACCCAGAGTGCACAATGAAGTAGATAAAATTTCTGGCTTTGTTTCAAGAGGGCAAAACCATCTTCATTATCTGGGCTCATGTGTTCTGGCCAAGCTTGTGACCTCAGACTTCCTAGGGAGTCAATAGATGCAGTGAGCTTGTCATCAAAAGCCCTTCAGAGATCAACCCCACTGCTAACAGCCATTCACTCCTGACTGCTCCCTGACGTGCTTCCAAAGACCACTACAGGCTGTCACACAACTTCACAAATAAAGAAACACTTATTGAGGGCTGATGTACAAGGAATTGCTTTGTTTCACAATTCACAATGAGGGATCCTCTTCTCTCCAAATAATAAGTCCTATTCTATTCAGGGCTTCCAAGGTGGTGCTGGTGGTAAAGAACCGCTCAGTAATGCAAGAGACTTGAGAAGTGGGCTCGATCCCTGGATTGGGAAGATCCCCTGGAGAAGGAATTGGCAACCCACTTCAGTATTCTTGCCTAGAGAACCCCGTGGACAGAAGAGACTAGTGGGCTACAGTCCATGGGGTCACAAAGGGTTGGACTTAGCACCCATTCTATTCAGCACATCTCTGCAGCAGGTTTTTCTTCTTAAATACATAAAGTACCATGTCACACATGCTTCTTGGAAGGAAAGCTATGACAAACCTAGACAGCATACTAAAAAGCAGAGACATTACTTTGCCAACAAAAGTCCATATAGTCAAAGCTTTGGTTTTTCCAGCAGTAGTGTTCAGAGGATGTGAGATAGACTATATATAAGGAAGGCTGGATGCCAAAGAATTGATGCTTTCCAATTGAGATGCTAGAGAAGACTTCTGAGCATCCCTTGGACTGAAAATAGATATAAAACCAGTCAATCCTAAAGGAAATCAACCCTGAATATTCACTGGAAGTTCAGTTCAGTCTCTCAGTCATGTATGACTCTTTGCAACCCCTAGGACTGCAGCACACCAGGCTTTCTTATCCATTACCAACTCCCAGAGCCTGCTCAAACTCATGTCCATTGAGTCGGTGATGCCATCTAATCATCTTGTCCTCTGTTATCCCCTTCTCCTCCTGCCCTCAATCTTTCCCAGCATCAGGGTCTTTGCCCATGAGTCAGTTCTTCATATCAAGTGGCCAAAGTATAGGAGCTTCAGCTTCAGCATCACTCCTTCCAATGAATATTCAATGTTGATTTTCTTTCGGATTGATTGGTTTGATATCCTTGCAGTCCAAGGGACTCTCAAAAGTCTTCTCCAACACCACAGTTCAAAAGCATTAGTTCTTTGGTGCTCAGCTTTCTTTATGGTCCAATTCTCACATCCCTACATGACTACTGGAAAAGCCATAGCTGTGACTAGATGGACCTTTGTCAGCAAAGTAATGTCTCTGCTTTTTAATACTCTGTCTAGGTTTGTCACAGCTTTTCTTCCAAGGAGCAAGTGTCTTTTAATTTCATGGCTGCAGTCACTATCTGCAGTGATTTTGGAGTCACCAAAAATAAAGTCTGTCACTGTTTCCACTGTTTCCCCATCTATTCGCCATGAAGTGATGGGACCAGATGCCATGATCTTCATTTTCTGAATGTTGAGTTTTAAGCCAGCTTTTTCTCTCACCTCTTTCACTTTCATCAGGAGGCTCTTTAGTTGTTCTTCACTTTCTACCATAAGGGTGGTATCATCTGCCTGTCTGAGGTTATTGATATTTCTCCCGGCAATTTTTATTTCAGCTTGTGCTTCATCCAGCCAGGCATTTTGCATGATGTACTCTGCATATAAGTTAAGTAAGCAGGGTGACAACATACAGCCTTGACGTACTCATTTCCCAATTTGGAACTTTGATGTATTCCTTTCCCAGTTCATTGGAAGGCCTGATGCTAAAGCTGAAACTCCGATACTTTGGCCACCTGATGCAAAGAGCCAACACATTGGAAAAGACCCTGATGTTGGGAAAGATTGAAGGCAAAAGGAGAAGGGAACAGTAGAGGATTAGATGGTTAGAGAGCACCACCAATTCAATGGACATGAATTTGAGCAAACTCCAAGAAACAGTGGAGGACAGAGGAGCCTGGCATGCTACAGTTCACGAGGTCACAAAGAGTTGGACACCACTTAGTGACTGAACAACAACAACAAACCATGCCACCAGGAATTCAAAGTTGTAATTATCTAATTGTCAAGAGGCAGTGGACAATTTGGAGTGAGGGCCCACACAGGACATCTTTTGATTTATGTTAAAGTTAAGCATTGTCCAACTTCAGTCTAGAGGGCAATGCCTCCCCAGTCCTTTTGGGAAACATCCAGATGAGCAACAGTGGTTCACCTGTCAGAGCATCCATATTTTCTCATGGTGGAAACAGAATTCTCTTGGTGTCATAAGGTCAGTGCAGATAGCTGATGCATAACTGCTTCAGGCAGTGTCTAAGAATGCTTTCTATTTCAGCATAAAGATATAGAATGGTATGCTCCAAAGCAAATTCCTAAGTTAAAATTTTCTTTATACCGCTGTTCCAGCCCCATGTACTTCTGTGTCACCCTCATGACATTAAATTACTGTGACTAATTAAATGGCAGCACTTAACTCTGACTCTACACCATTGCCAGCCTACAGCCCAAGCCTTTTGAAGTGGAATCTCTGTGGATGTGACCCAGATTTCAGCCTTTTTTCTAAGCTCTCTAAGCCATTCTAATGGGCAGTCCGAGGTGAGAATCACTGGGTCAGGATAAAGCATGGATCCAGAGGAAATGTTGGCATCAAGTCAACCGAAATAATCCACATGTATTCATTTCCTTAGGCTTCCCAGGTACAGCTAGTGGTAAAGAACCCACCTGGCCAAGGCAGAGACACAAGAGACGAGGGTTCAGTCCCTGGGTTGGGAAGATCCCCTGGAGGAGGGCATGGCAACCCACTGCAGTACTCTTGCTTGAAGAATCCCATGGACAGAGGAGTCCAGTGGGCTACAGTCCATAAGGTCTCAACGAGTGTGACGTGGCTAAAGAGACTTAACACTTTCCTCAGGCTGCCTTAACAAATTTCTGCTAACAGGGCGGTTTGTATTCTCTCACTATTCTGAAGGCCAGAAGTCCAAGCTCAGTGTGTCATTGGTAGGGCTGGGCCCCGTCTGAAGGTTCTAGGGGAGAACCTTCTCGGCTCGTCTAGCTTCCAGTGGCTGCAGCCATTTCTCAGCTTCCTCTCTTTGAGCCCACATCATTCCAATCTCTGCCACAGTGTGTGGCTGCCTCCTCTCTGTGCTTTAACATTGCTACCCCAGGAGGAAGCCCTAAGCAGGTCAGAATAGAGTTAAGAAATCCCCATCTTGATATAGGAGTCTGGCTAAAGTAATAATTTGGGGTCCCTCCTCCCCTTATACTAACGGAATTATCTTTTAGTATCAAGCCATCAGCCTCCATTAAGGCATGTCATGGAGAAATATCATGTGAAACTTGTTAGACATTTTTATGTCATCTAATATACATCACAATGTCATTTTTATGAGGAATCAGGGGAGAGATTTCTCTCAGAGTTCAGTACCCATTAAAGCTGTGCTCCCCCGTAGCATCTAGATCTTATGAATCTTAGGATAGCGTTTCTTTCTTGGCCTTGGCCATTTATGACATTTGGAGCCAAATTCACAGCCCCATGTCCAGCAACTGATTCACACACTGTTTTGCTTGATATTTGCCTTACATATGTTCCTAGATGGGCTTCCCAGATGGCGCTAGCGGTAAAGAATTTGCCTGCCAACGTAGTAGAAACAGGTTCAGTCGCTGGCTCAGGAAGATTCCCTGGAGGAGGAAATAGCAACCCACTCCAGGATTCTTGCCTGGAGAATCCATGGACAGGGGAGCCTGGCTGCTTACTGTCCATAGGGTCACAAAGAATCAGACATGACTGAGCATCTAAGCACATGTTCCTATATATGGGAATTCTTAGTTTATCCTTTTGCGAATTTATGTATTTATGTATATCAAATTCTTTGAAAAAGGAGGCAGAGAGATATATACATGCTCACATATATTTCTGCATAAGTACAGCAGTAATAAACTCCTAGCCAAATTGTTTGTAAGCAAGCTGGGGCCTAAAGAATTCAAAAAGAATTTCTGAGAAGCTGGTGTATGTAATCAGAAATCTAAAGACATAAGCCTAGAGGATCTCAGATCATGAGTATAGCTATAATTAAACACTGGCTTGTTTATGAAAGGGAAAGTCTTTGCTAAAAACCCAAAAGCAGAATCCAGGAGGAAATACCATTTGTTGTCAGTGTGTGTGTGTGGATGTGGGTGTGTGTGTGCACGTGCGTGCTCCATCATGTCTGACTCTTTGAGACCCCCTGTACTATATCCAACCAGGCTTCTCTGTTCATGGAATTTTCCAGGCAAGAATACTGGAGTGTGTTGCCATTTCCTCCTCCAATGGATCTTCTCAACCCAGGGGATCGAGCCTGTGTCTCTTGCGTCTCCTCCTTTAGCATGTGGGTTCTTTACCACTGAGCCACCAGGGAAGCCCACCGTTGTCAATGGAAGCCATAAGATCAAAGATTATTATTCTAAGGAATGTTCTGAAAGCCAGTAAAGAGAGGCACCTGTGTATTACAGAGCAGAATAATCTGGAGTAGAAAAGTGCCTTATCAGAAAACAATGTATCTTACCCTGTCCTTTTACCTTTGAGGAAAGATTCTGAATGAAAAGAGATGTTCTGTATAGTTTGATTTTGCATCTCAGCATCTTGTACCATCTTGCTTTCAAGAAGGATTCAGTATGCAATTCTTTGGAGAATCTGTGAGGGGACCATGCCTGGTGGATGTGGAAAACTTTAGAGGCAGGATGCCAGCCGTGCCTACCCTACATTCAAAGGAGGAAGCGATGGCTCAGAGCCTGGAAGCAATCCAGGGGTGGTAAACATTTTAAAGCCCTTGCTAAAAGTAATACAAAGAAATCAATCATCTGCATCTTGCTTCTGGTTTTCAGCAAATTCCTGCTCTTTTCTCTACACCTCTGAATGTGAAAACCCTCCTGGTTTCTAGCCCTGCTGGACTCCTCTGTCCAATGCTTTTTGATCTATTCTCTGCAGTCATATCATAGGGAAAAGAGATTATTCTTTTTCCTTGTGTCCAAATTATTTCCTAAATGCTGGGCATGTGTCCTGATAAGGGTTTTGCTTTCTCCATCTAAGCTTTTCTGTTCTTGTTGCTGTGAATTGTTCTTCAGAGGAATCAAGGGTTAGGAACGGGTTGTGTGGTTTCTCATATTTCAACTGGATGCATTTTTTTCCATCTTGCATCCATTTTTTGATAGTCTATTCTTAAGGCTTGTTTATACATCAAACAGCCATTTTAAGTTCAGATTTTTCATCACTGAGCTTTATATCCAACTCCATTCCTTGTTATGCACACCTGAGCCTTCTAATTCTTATTTTTATCATTTTGGCTTTTATCCTTCATCTTGATCATGAGTATTCAATTTGAAATTTTTATACATACCCCTCTAATTTAATGACTGACCTGGATAAACAATATAATTACTCCTACGTCAAAATACTGATCTGTGGAAGAGGGGAATTCACTCCCCTCTCCGCCTACTTCTGATCAAGCCTAGCAAATATCACCTATACATTTACAAAGAGATTACATGGCCTGAAAATGTAATTTTTAGACTATTTTAGTCCACCGGAGTTTATAAATTGTGCAATTAAGAAAGTTTGGGGGCTTCCCTGGTGGCTCAGTGGTAAAGAGTCCACCTGCCAATGCAGGAGACACAGGTTTGATCCCTGATCCAGGAAGATCCCACGTGGGACAGAGTGACAGCCCGTGTGCCACAATTTCTGAGCCTGCGCTCCAGAGCCTGCAAGCCACAACTACTGAAGCCCGTGTACCTAGAGCCTGCGCTCCGCAACAAGAGAAGCCACCGCAATGAGAAGCCCGTGAACTGCAATTCGAGAGTAGGCTCTGCTTGCCACAACTAGAGAAAAGCCCTCCCAGCAACAAAGACCTGGCACAGCCAAAAATAAAAAATAAATAAATATTTTAAAAAATTAATAAGTACAAAAGAAAATTTCGAACCTAGAAAGATCGCCAAAATACAACGTCAGGAGAAAAACAAGATACATAACTGAATTCACTATGCTAACACAGATCCACCAGAGTTTATAAATGTGCAATTTATAAACTTAAGGAAGTTTGGGGTCTAGCTGCTGCTGCTGCTAAGTCGCTTCAATCGTGTCCGACTCTGTGCGACACCATAGACGGATGCCCACCAGGCTCCTCCATCACTGGGATTCTCCAGGCAAGAACACTGGAGTGGGTTGCCATTTCCTTCTCCAATGCGTGAAAGTGAAAAGTGAAAGTGAAGCCGCTCAGTCCTGTCCAACTCTTAGCGACCCCATGGACTGCAGCCTACCAGGCTCCTCTGTCCATGGGATTTTCCAGGCAAGAGTATTGGAGTGGAGTGCCATTGCCTTCTCCATTGGGGTCTAGAAAGATCACCAAAATATAATGTCAAGAGAAAAACATAAGATACATTACAGTGAATTCCCTGTGCTAACATAGTGAAGGAGTGTGTGCACACGTGTGCACACCTGCCTGTCTGGATGTGTAAACATATAGAATATTTATAGGAAACTGGTGGAGTGGCTGCTCTGGGAAGGGGGCCTAAAGATCTGGGGAACCAGAGAAAAAAGAAGATCTATTTTATTCTATATTTTTGCACATCTTGAACAATGAGCCAAGAACATATTTATTTTTATTCATAAACTTAAAAATTTAAGTTAAAAATTCAGAATGATGGGTACTTATGAGACTGACATTATATACAGGAACTTCCTATAAGTACTAAAAAGAATATGATTTTGGCACAACTCAAATTTGTTTTCTTGATCTTGGTCCTGCTACTTACTAGTTCAATAGCCTTGAACAATGTGGTATCTTTTTCATACACGAATACACACTTCTAATCCAACAATCTAATTAGAAGTACTTTTCAAAATAGTTTTCTTTCTGGAAACCAAATCAGTACTTCTAACTTCAGTATATGGAAAATATTTTTAACCTTTATGTAACATTACTACCCAGAAATGGAGGTTAACTGTTCTTATCTGGATTCTGCTGAATTAATTAAATGATGATGTGGTATTTTCAGGTACGCTATTCTCTCTTAGCCTTAGAACTTAGGAATCTCCATCCTTAATTATAACAGAATTGTGGACAAAAAGTTAAATAAGCCCCAGAGACTGTGGGTAAACCAGATTTGAGGCAACTCATTAATTTCAAGAGCTGACAACGATGAATTCTATCATTAAAAATAAGAAACATTAAAAAAAAGTAAATCTTCTTCAAAAAAAATACTTGACCTGAATCTGATGCTTTACACCAAGCTCATTATTTTATCACCGCTGTCAAAAAGCACCTAACCATGATACCTGACACTGTCTTTGGAAATGATTCCTTCTCATTTAATCTCATCTAAATTAATTCAGTTACTTTTAATAGGCCAAGTGTGTGTGCACACACACACACAGCCCCAAAGAATACCTCTAAGCTTCCAATTCATTTTATAAGCTATAAAAAAGAAATATGTTCTTACAAATCACGGCAGACAGCTACCTACTAAATGTAAATTTTGCTGGTGTGAATTCTTTGTTTCTAAAAAGTGTTCTGGCATAAGATGAACAGACTGAAAACTATGCAAAACAAGATCATTTCTTGGAGATTTTGGTTTACTTCAATTATAAGAGGTGCTTATGATAGCATAATATTTTTGTACTAACAAATATAAACTGAAATTTATGAACACCAACTGTCTATTTATGCCACAGAAATGAATTTCATCTTGAGTAGGATGAGTTGAAGCCGAAGTCAGAACTCAGCAGAAGATGCAGAAATGATAGAGGAGTGAACGATTTTCTGGGTGGAAATGTGTTTGTCCTCACCGAAGACGTGAAGAAATACAAAGCTGTAAGTGAACATGCAAAGTTATAGTGACATGGGGCCTGGGAACTAGGGAGGGTGAAGCGTTAGGGAGTAAAACACACTTTAAAAATATATATCTACATTAAAAAAAAATACACCACCCTCTATGCCTTCAATTTCCACTGTGGAAATTTTTTTTTTTTTTTTTTTTTTGCTCCGGCTGTAGCTCCTACTCTAACGAGGAGGCAGCCTGAGTGAAACTCGGCGTCGCAGCTCCACTGTGGAAATTTGAGCTCATAGAATTTGTCTGAGTTGCTCAACATCACACAAATGGTATATTAGCTTGCTATTGTTATCATAAGAAACTGTTAAAAGATAAACTAAAGCATAATACTTTTTTTCCTTTTTTGGCCACGCCATGTGTGAGATCTTATTCTCCAACCAGGGATCAAAACTGCACCTCCTGCATTGAAAGCGCTGAGTCTTAACCACTGGACAGGCAGGGAAGTCCCAGCATATTACACTTTTAAGAGTTTATTTAAGCAAAAATCAATTTGAATTGAGTAGCCCCAAACCAGAAGTGATTAGGAGTACTCCACGAACAGGAGCTGGGAGCAAGGTTTTTATAGAGAGGCTGTGGAAGCAAAGCAAGGAAATTATTTGATTGGTTAGAGCTTAAGTGGTTTTGTTCGCGGGGGAAAGCCTAGTTGGCTGTTTTGCTGTTCCTTAACCTCCAGGCTTTTACAGGAATTCACCCTGGCATGTGTTCTGATTCACTTATACAGACGACCAAAGCATTTGACCACTTCAGACCAATGGCCTCCTTGTTTGGTTACTTTCACCTGAAGTGCCACAAACTGAGAGGTCAAAATGTATTGTCTCACAGTTCTTGAAGTGACGATCAGGGTGTCGGCACGGCCATGCTCCCTCTGAAAGCAAGAAGGAAGGACATTTTGCAGACTCTCTCCCAGTTTCAGCATGTTCCTTGACTTGTGGCAACCTAACTCCAGTCCTAACCTAACTCTAATTACTTACTTCCATGTCTGTGTGTCTCTGTGTCCAAATGTCCCTTTCTATAAGGTCACAGGTATATTGGACCAGGGGTCCACCCTATTCCAGCATGACCTCTTCTTTCCAGTGAAGTGTTAGTCATTCAGTCATGTCCGACTCTGCGACCCCATGGACTGTAACCCACCAGTCTCCTCTGTCCATGGTATTCTCCAGCAAGAATACTGGAGTGGGTAGCCCTTTCCTTCTCCAGGAAATCTTCCTGACCCAGGGATTTAACCTAGATCTCCTGCATTGCAGGAGGACTCTTACCATCTGAACTACCACAGAAGTTCATGAGCTTATCTTACATTTGATTAAATTTGCAACAATCCTATTTCCAAATAGGCTTACATTCAGAAGTACTAGAATTAGCACTTCAACACATATGTTTTGTTGGGAAACACAGAAGGAAGACACTTCAACTCAAAACAGGTGGTAAATGGTGAAACTGGACATCAAATCTCATAAATTCAATCTCTTTTCACAAGCAGGTCACCCTCAACACATCCTCAAACTTTTGGTTTTAGGAGGACCATCGGTGTGGGTCATGTGGTTGGGGGAGAGACACTGAGGAGGTGTTGAGGAGACATGCCATAGGATTTAGCTGCTTTCTACAGACATGAACAATTCTGTCTCCTCTCATGGGGATTTCCAAATTGGGTCAAGGCAGCCTACTTCTGCAAAGCTTTGCATTTTCAGGCAGTACCAGGAGCTCCTATTATTCTACAATTAGTCCTACACATGGCCTCTTTGAGCCACATTATCTCATAAATTATTCATCTGATGAGAAATTCAAAAATTATTTGGATCCGTCATTTGAGAAAACCATGCCTGCCCATGGGCTTCCCAGGTAGCGCTAGTGGTCAAAAAAATCTGCCTGCCAGTGTAGGCAATGCAAGAGACTTGGGTTTGATCCCTAGGTCAGGAAGATCCCCTGGAGGAGAAAATGGCAACCCATGCCAGTATTCTTGCCTGGAAAATTCCATGGCAGAGGAGCCCTATGGGCTACAGTTTGTGGGGTCCCAAAGAGTCAGACAAGACTGAGTCAGTCAGACACAATGCTTACCCAGAGTAAAAAATAACTTGCCCAAGACCACAGAGCTAGTTAGCAACAGAGTCTCAGTCTTGTGACTTATGGTTAAAGTGCTTTTTTCTGACACTAGGCAACCAGGGTGAGTAAAATATGAGATATCTTTTTCCTGATATGGATACTTTTTTCCCTCTCATCTTTATCTCAAGTGTCTTATATTTAAAAGTCACTCTTTACAAAAAAACAAAAAACCTGCTTGTTTGTTCATTTATTTATTATTTATTTATTTATTTATTTGGCTGCCCTGGGTCTTACTTGAGGCAAGTGGGATCTAGTTCCCTGACCAGGGACCAAACCTAGGACCCTGCACTGAAAGCATGAAGTCTTAGCCCCTGGACCATCAGGGAATTCTCATCTTTCTGCCAACTCAACAGTTAGGGATGGACAGATAAAAAGTGCCTGATAATATTTATTAAATAAGTCTATGATGAGAACAGGGAAGCACTGTGCCTTTAAGGATAAATCAGCTGAATACCCAGGTGGTCTCTTGACTTACCGACCTCTCCATCTCTAAGGAAAGGTCCAAGAAGCTCCTTTTCTTCCTTCTGAGTTGGGAGGTGGGTTGGGCTCCTCCTGGGAAAACTCTCCATCTCTTCCCCTCTCAGATTTTTCCCTTGATTTTAAGTCTGTAGATCAAATATGGCTGTTTGTCTTGTTGTAGAAGAAATAGAAGCTTCTCTGTATATGGCTCCATGGCTGGAGGTTACATTCACTTCCAGATGCCCCTGTCGAGGCCTCTGTGAGACTGTGCACTGCTCAGCAGTCTCCTTTGGGAATAATCCTTCCATCAGTCTTCCTCCCACCACTACTAATATCCTTAATGATCATAGGCTAAGTTTTTTGTTCACAGAGTTCCCAAAACCTGATGACTAGAAGCTGGTCCTTCACATTTGTATACTAACTTCAGTCAAGAAAATAATCTGAATTTAAGGTGATTGCCAAGTAACCCTTAAAAGAATGAATATTTTTAAGATATAAAGAAAAATCTACCTTAAGGGAGGTCTTTATTACAATGTGAGAGAAAAAGTCAATGTTGCAGAATTCCACCAAGAAAGGTAGGGGTACCTGCTATATGGGCTTCGTTAGTGGCTCAGTGGTAAAGAATCTGCCCACCAATGCAGAAGATGCAGGTTCAATTCCTGGATCCAGAAGAGCCCCTGGAGAAGAAAATGGCAACCCACTCCAGTATTCTTGCCTAGGAAATCACATGGACAGAGGAGCCTGGCAGGCTGCCATTCCATGAGGTCACAAAAAAGTCAGACACAACTTAGCAACTAAACAACAACAAACCTGCTACATACAAAGTTGTGAGGCTTCTTCATGTTCCTAGGTATTAATATCTCTAGAATGTACAATATTGTACTATAGTTTTGCAGGATGTTACCATTGGGGGAAATTGTGTAAAGGGCACACGGAACCTCTCTGCTATTTCTTGCTACTGCATATGAATCTAAAAAAAATAATAATCAAATCAAATCAAATATGTATACCTGTGGCTGATTCATGTTGCTGCATGGCAGAAATCAATACAACATTGTAAAGCAATTATCCTCCAATAAAATACAAATTTAAAAATTTCAAACGAATAAAATCATTGCAAAGTAAGAAGTTAACTGTCAAAAATCTCTAGAATAATGGAATCAGAAAACACATTGGTAGAAGCGTAGTTGCTACTGCATTGAAGTACTTAATGACCCTTCCAGTTCACTGATGGAGTCGCCAATACAATCATGCTGAATGACATTTGTCATTAGAATGAATTCCATACTCTTGGGTACCAAGAGCAGTACGCTTCTCCTTTACTATCAAAACCGGCTTCCTGGTTGAATTCTTAACTACTACCACCACCCAGACCTGCCCCTCACCTTGAATGACTTCTTCAAATCAGTAAACTAACCTGAATAACTGTTGGGCTGAAGACGAATCTTTCCAAGGGAGGGGGACTGGTATTGTGTTCATCTTTGTATCCAGCATCTAACATAGAGCCTAACAGGTAAGAACTGAATAGTAAGTGTTGCTGAAGGACTAAGTGAATGATTGAATAATGAATGATGAACAGTGACTATTGCCTTAGTGTTCTAGTTAGTTGCAGGTAGGAAGTTATTCCAAATAACTTGGCAATTTCTTGCAAATCAAAAGCTCCAGATGGGGGTTTAATATAAATTTTTTCACACTATTTCTGATAACAATATACACATTCACTCCAGAAAATTTGACAAACACAGAAAAGTACAGAGAAGAAAATTTAAATGACTCATGATTTCACCATCCAGAAATGATTCTGATTGTTCTTTTGCTGTTTATCATTCCAGATGAATGTAATTATTCATTCCTTCAACAGTCTTTTCTTAAACTGGAATTATAGAATACACATTTTTATAATCGACTTCTATCCTACATTTCATTATATGCTGAGAGCACCTTTCCGTAATTTGCCACTGTCAAAACAGAGAGCTGAAAGGAAAGCTGAAAAAGGAAAGCTGAAAGCTTCACTCCATCAAAACCACATCAGTCATACTAAAAACACAGCAGTCATAGAGAGCAATGGTTAGGGAAGGGGCGGGGGAAGGGCACTGTGCTTGGAATGTTCATGCATCTGATTGGAAAAACAATTCATGTGTGGACCAGAGAGAGTAGAGACTCTTTTGCACTTCCAAAAAGCATAACATGCGAAGTGTCCAAGAAATAAATTCATCATGAAGGCCAAAATTTAAAGAAAAAAATGTATTACACATTGTCATCAGAATTTAAATCTTAGTGGGCTGAAAATTGCATGTCAGGATGCAAGATGCAAAAGTTTGAAGCGAAAATAGGAATATCACAGGAGATATTTTATGTCATGAAATATCTCATAACACTAATATCGTAAGATTTCTGTTAAACGTTCATTGTTAGCTATTGTAATTAAAAATAATTATATTAATCACACCACAGTTGTAAAGGAGAGAGAATATGAAAGTATCTCAGAGGAGAGGGAAACATGGTTTAACTGTATAAACCTTTCCAGAGTAATAAGAAGTTTTATTTGATTTAATCATGTTTGATTCCACATTTCAATTATGAGAAATTTCTTTTAAATCTGGTTATACATAATTTGGGCTTCTCAGGTGGTGCCAGTGGTAAAGAACCTGCCTGCCAATGTAGGGGACGTAAGGTAAGAGAGGTGGATTCAGTCCATGGGTCAGGAAGATCCCCTGGAGGATGGCATGGCAGCTCACTCAAGTGTTCTTGACTGGAGAATCCTATGGACAGAGGAGCCTGGTGGGCTGCAATCCATGGGATTGCAAAGAGTTGGACATGACTGAATCAACTTAGCATGCATACATAATTTACTATGGCACCTCCTCAAAATTCATGCAATGATTACTCTGCAAGTCGAAGAGAATCTATTGTAGAAAAGAAATCAGACAACCAGCTCTTCTCAGATAGGAAAAGCATACAGCACGCTTCGGAGCACTGCCAACTGACGCGTCTCCATGCCTCTATCATCCCCTATTCACTCCGTCGTCAGCATTCACTCTATCTTCAATGACATGTTGCTGTTTCTCAACTCTATCTTTTGATCTTCTTCTGAACTCCCTTAAGTGCAATCCAGATGAATCAACTTGGAGCTTAAGAGGTGTGTTCTATACAAGTTGTCTTTGGAACGGATTCTGGCATGTCCTCAACATTCCCACCCATCTCAGAGATCTTACAATGGCAGGTACAGACCTTGTCGATCTTCTTCAAGTATGGACTGGTCGAAAGGTACAGGACTGGGATGTGCTAAGGCATAGAAGTGAAGGAGAGAAGATATTTATGTGTGTTATGTTTTGGACTTGGTATGCTGAGCATCCCTTTTACCTGCCAAAGCACTAAGATTAAATACTGTGTGAAATCCAAACAGAACCAAAGACCTACTGCTCCCTATGATTGCTAAGAGATTTCTAAAGGTCATCAATTCAGTGGAATGACTGACTGTACACCAGCCGAACCATCTCAGGATGGTTTCCCAACAATCCCAGATCACCATGATACCGAGAGTCCTGGGACAGCCAGCCAGACTTCAAAACCCCCATGCCAAATGCTGGCATGCTGTTTTGCCAAAACTCAGGTGAACCCTTTAGATTATAGTCAGGGTTGGATTCCCAAATTTTACAAATAAAAATTCCCAAGCTGCCTGGGAAGAATTCCAACTTGCATAGGTGTTAGAAGATCTGATTAAGAAAGAAGAAAAAAAAACAAAGTTAGGCCAGCCCCCCCAGAAAATCATCCTGCATGAGAAAGATCTCAAGAAAGGAACCAACTGGGCTTTCACATCGCCTGCATTTTTCTTTCGGTCACATGTTTCCTTCTGAATACCCTTCTAACAAAATGCTTCCTAAGTAATTTTCTCCTTTCTATACCCCTCTTCTCCCTTGGTGATGTGTGAAGAGAAATGGCAGATCCAAACATAACTAAAGATGAAGTTCATTACAGCCTGTCACAGGACATCAAAACAACCTCAATGCATAAACCAGGGAAAGACAAGGAATACCTATCTCCTTTCTTAAAGACCAACAGAACTTCATCCTATATCTTGGTCACACTTTATTTTTAGCTCTTCACTCATTCCGTCAGCTAACACATACATAGAGTCTGGTACGTGCCAGGTACCATGCTGGGTCTGATGAGAGAGAAGAGCACGTGATGGTTCAAAGGGAGACAGCAAGATCCTAAAGTCGAAGGACCTGGGGAGGGCTATGGGAGCCCAAGGGAAGAGGGAACAACCCTCCATGTTTTGCTATTTCCCCCCAACCCCCATCCATCTCTACCTCCGATTAGTGGCATTACGTTTTGCTTGAAACAGCCAGTCAGAAATGAACACTGAATCAGGAAAATTCAGGGGGAAATGCTTATTTACCCCATGGCAAGTAGACATCTTAGGCTAACTTTAGAATTAAACCACCATGTACAAGGTTCTTCCCAAGCACACTTTGTTTTAGTGCATTTCACAGGTATTGTGTTCTACAAAGGGAAGGTTTGTGGCAACCCTGCTTGTCAGATGATGGGTGACATTTTTTAGCGATAAAGTGTTTTTATTAAAACTGTTAGCTATATTCATTAGCTGTATAGTATATCCCTGTAGCTTATTTACTGTACACATAGTAGTTTGGTCCTCTTAAGCCCCTATTCCTGTCTTGCCCCTCGCCTCTTCCCTCTTCCCATTGGTAACCACTAGCTTGTCCTTATCTAAAAATTGTCCTAATCTAAAAATTAAAACAAATGAATATAACAATCAGAAGCAGATTGTTATATTCATTTGTTTTAATTTTTAGATTTCATATATAAGTGAAAACATACAGTGCTTTGTCATGAATATTGGGTGTATCATTTCAAATTAGTGTTGTTGTTTTCTTCAGATAGATATATATACACACACACACACACATATATATATATATATATATCTCCAGGAATTACTGGATCATATGGTAGCTCTATGGGCTTCCCTGGTGGCTCAGATGGTAAAGAATCTATCTGCAATTCAGGAGATCCAGGTTTGATCCCTAGGTCTGGAAGATCCCCTAGAGAAGGGAATGGCTACTTATTCCAGTTCTTGCCTGGAAAATTCCAAGGACAGAGGAGCCTGGTAAGCTACAATCCATGGGGTCACAAAGACTCAGATATGACTGAGAGACTAGCACTTTAATTTTTCATAGTAACTCTATTTTCTGTTTTCTGAAGAAGCTTCATAACTGTTTTCCACAGTGGCTTTATCAATTTACATTCCCACCGATAGTGTACAAAGGTTCCCTTTTCTCCAAATCCTCAACATTTCTTATTTGTGGTCTTTTGACAATAGCCATTCTGACAGGTGTGAGGTGATACCTCGTTGCGGTTTTGATTTGCATTTTTCTGATTATCAATGTTGAGCATATTTTCAGGTGCCTGCTGGCCATCCGTATATCCTCTTTGGCAAAATATCTTTTCATGTCTTCTGCCCATTAAAAAAATTTTTTTTTGTTTTCTTTTTCAATTTTTGTTGTTTTCTTGATACTGAGTTGTTTGAACTGTTTATAGATTTTGGCTATTAACCCCTTATAGGTCATGTCATTTGCAAACATTTTCTCCCATTCTTTTCATTTTGTCAGTGGTTTCTTGTGCTGTGCAAAGACAATAAAGTATTTTAATTAAGGTGTTACATGGTTTTTAGAGACATAATGCTATGTAGAAAAAATTTTCCATGTACTGGGAAACCAAAAAATTCGTGTGACTGGCTTTACTGCAGTATTCACTGTATTGCCATGGTCTGGAACCAAACTTGCAGTAGTATCTCTGAGCTATGCCTGTAGTTTGCCTTTCCACGCCCAGTCGGTGGAATGCATTGAGCTCTACCCTTAGGAAGTACAATGTGTTCTTCGGCAAAAGACTATGGACTTAGCTTTTGATGCACATTGCGTGGCATATTTCTAAGAAGATCAGATAATACACCAGTAGTTTTGTGGATAATCTCCCAGTCTTGTGATGCATCTAGCCCTCAATAAGCAATGTATATCTCTTTCCCGGGATACATGTATCTCCCCCATACATTAGGCATTCAGTTATTACAGACACACTGTTTTCTCAGAGCAGGCTGAGGTGGCATTTTTAGTCTCTGATTTTATGATACTGAGATTATCCATAGTGAAAGAGGGGGTTCCCTAAGTAGCTCAGCTGGTAAAGAACTCACCTGAAATGTGAGAGACCTGGATTTGACCCTGGGTCAGGAAGATCTCCTGGAGGAGTCATGGCAACCCACTCCAGTATTCTTGCCTGGAGAATCCCCCATGGGGTTGCAAAGACTTGGACACAACTGAGCGACTAAGTATATACTCACAAGCAATCTTTGGGCTATCCCAGGAAAATATTTAACCCATAGGGCTGAGGACAAGCTTCTGTGTCTTCACTTCCTTCAATTTTGTGAGTCGGCTTCCCTGAAGAAACTTGAGGCAAATGCTGCTTCCTTCAGACAGTGAAACACAAAGAAACACAAATAAAGAAATCAGAGCAGAACAGAAAAGCTTTGAGGGCTGTACCTTTATTCTTCACAATAAAATTTAGCATAAAGAACACTAAAAGCGTAAAGACGTTTGTTCTTATTCCAGAAGCAAATAAGACGATTGAGAAAGGATTTTTTTCCCTCTGAAGTACAAAACATTGGCTGTTGATGGCAATATAAGAGAGAGAATACTGTTCTCTTCAGGATGTTCCAAAGCAAAATTGGCTGCATGAATTAGAGTGCCTAACAGAACATCTCCGATTCTTCTTGGATAAATAAGCAAAATGTATCATCAGTGGATAAACACCATTCCAATTTTACACTGTAAACAAAAAATGAAGTTAGAAATCATTTGATTCTGGGATCTAACTCCCAGCTCCAAGACATGCAGAATATTAAACTAATCTCCCCTTACGACTCTGACCCTGTGTTTCAGACACTCACTCTTTCCGTAGGGGATGATTAGACCCTTCTGTGCCCCAGTCCAAAACACAGCCAGTCTTCACTTTTTAAATATATTTTTGTTTTAAAAGCCATTCAGATAAACAAGAAGAACAAAACAGAAGAGCACAATCCACCACTCAGAAATAACCCCAGTAACATGCTGTGGCTATCTTTCCCAACTTTTCTACCACGGCCATCCTCACACAAGGTATTTTTAGCTTCTTTCTTTCTAAGTAATTGTTCCAGAAAGATTTTAAAGTAGTTGAGCACATACGTCTCTCTGAACCTCTATTTTCACCATCTATAGAAGGGAGATGCTGTTCATAAGACCTAGCTGATCGGGTTGTTGGAAAAATTAAATAAGTTAGCACACTTACTTGACCTTCCTACCTTCCATCTGCCCTTCCTTGCTTCTTTCCTTCCTTATTGATTTATTCATTGAAAAACTTGTTTGCTAAGCACCAGCTAAGTGCCAGGCACTGCACTGGGCCCTGGCGGCAGAGCATCACAGTAATGAGCAAGAGAAGAGTCATAGCGCCTGCGCTCACCGCACATGCACAAGTTGAGACAGAGAAAAGGCAAGACTGGGGGATACAAACCAACCAAACTGGAGGGTAAAGAAGAAGGAAGAGTGTGTCAACCATAGGGAAGAGAAAAGCGAAAGTGTCAGTCACTCTGTCACTTAGTCCTGTCTGACTCTGAGACCCCATGGACTGTAGCCCACCACATGGGATTTTCCAGGCAAGAATACTGGGTGGGGTGGCCATTCCCTTCTCCAGGGGATCTCCCCAACCCAGGGATTGAACCTGGGTCTCCTGCATTGCAGGTGGATTCTTTACCATCTAAGCCACCAGGGAAGCCCAAGCATTCCCAACAGCATTATAAAAGCCCTGAGACAAACTGTCAGAAGGCAGTTGATGCACTTAGCTCCAGAAGGAAACAGTTTGTGATGACGAAGCTGCAGCCACCAGAAGCTGAAGGAGATGAGGAGAGACTCGCCCCTGGAGCCTCTAGAAGGACTGCAGTCTGCCTACGCTTTCATTTCAGACTGTTAGCCTCCACAACTATAAGAAAATAGATTTCTGTTGCTACAAGCCACCCAGTTTGTGGTCATTTGTTACGGCAGCCCTAAGAAACAAATACAGGTACATATCCATGTTTTCTCTTTTTTTAAATTGTTTACACAATTGTAGATTGGTGACCCTGGTTTTCATAACCACTAGAGTGATGAACTACACATTTGTCTCTTATCTGTAAAATGAGTGCTGTTGATTATGCATAAGTGACATAAATATTTTCTTTCCATCTTGTTTGTGTGGCCTTTATTGATGAGCTCATTTATCAGAGTGAAAGCGAAAAATAAAACATTAGGCTATCCTAATCCAAGCCCAATTTACAAGCTGCAGAATCAAAAGATGCTACTGTAAAATGGTGTGATCTTTGCTACTTTCATAGAATATGATACTTGTGTTTGGCTAATGTAATTGTCAGCCAAAATCATCTGTTCTAGTTTCACACTCTATTGTCAATGCCTCAGACTGTTTGGAAAGCACTATTCGATTTCTGTTCACTTCTCAGAGTGAGCTTAGAAGCTTTACTGCAGGTAGGCACCCAACTAGGGTTCATAGGAAAATAGTGGATTCCAGGGTTGGGGCAGAAAAAAAAACAAAAGCAGAGCCTGAAACATTTTGTAGTGCCAGAAAGTGCTCAAAAAATGATGTGGTATGCCAAAAGGACATAAGAAACAGATAAAAGAAGCCCCTAGGGGTCAAAATCAGAACAAGTTAAGTAACACAATACATTATAATAGTAATGCATTATAACCCACAGGACTTCCCTAGTGGCTCAGACGGTAAAGCATCTGCCTAGAATGCGGGAGACCTGGGTTCAATCCCTGGGTCGGGAAGATCCTCTGGAGAAGGAAATGGCAACCCACTCCAGTACTCTTGCCTGGAAAATTCCATGGACGGAGAAGCCTGGTAGGCTACAGTCCATGGGGTCACAAAGAGTCGGACACAACTAAGCGACTTCACTATCACTATAACCCACAGAGTAAATAAATATTCATGAGTCTAAATAAATAAATAGCATGAGAGAGACCATAGAGTTTGATTCATAAATGTACAAAGAATGTTGTAAATCGAAAGTAACTATTAGACAAATTCCATAGCATCTGAATGCAGAGTTCCAAAGAATAGCAAAGAGATAAGAAAGCCTTCCTCAGTGATCAATGCAAAGAAATAGAGGAAAACAACAGAATGGGAAGGACTAGAGATCTCTTCAAGAAAATTAGAGATACCAAGGGAACATTTCATGCAAAGATGGGCTCGATAAAGGACAGGAATGGTAGGGACCTAACAGAAGCAGAAGATATTAAGAATAGGTGGCAAGAATACATAGAACTGTACAAATAAGGTCTTCATGACCCAGATAATCACGATGGGGTGATCACTCACCTAGAGCCAGACATCCTGGAATGTGAAGTCAAGTGAGACTTAGGAAGCATCACTACGAACAAAGCTAGGGGAGGTGATGAAATTCCAGTTGAGCTATTTCAAATCCTGAAAGATGATGCTGTGAAAATGCTGCACTCAATATGCCAGCAAATTTGGAAAACTCAGCAGTGACCATAGGACTGGAAAAGGTCAGTTTTCATTCCAATCCCAAAGAAAGGCAATGCCAAAGAATGCTCACACTATCTCACAATTGCACTCATCTCACACACTAGTAAAGTGAGGCTTAAAATCCTCCAAGTCAGGCTTCAGCAATATGTGAACCATGAACTTCCAGATGTTCAAGTTGGTTTTAGAAAATGCAGAGGAACCAGAGATCAAATTGCCAACATCCGCTGGATCATAGAAAAAGCAAGAGAGTTCCAGAAAAACATCTGTTTCTGCTTTATTGACTATGCCAAAGGCTTTGATTGTGCAGATCACAATAAATTGTGGAAAATTCTGAAAGAGATGGGCATACCAGACCACCTGACAAGCCTCTAGAGACCTATATGCAGATCAGGAAGCAACGGTTAGAACTGGACATGGAACAACAGACTGGTTCCAAATAGGAAAAGGAGTACGTCAAGGCTGTATATTGTCACCCTGCTTATTTAACTTGTATGAGGAGTACATCATGAGAAACGCTGGGCTGGAGGAAGCACAAGCTGGAATCAAGATTGCTGGGAGAAATATCAATAACCTCAGATAGGCAGATGACACCACCCTTATGGCAGAAAGTGAAGAAGAACTAAAGAGCCTCTTGATGAAAGTGAAAGAGGAGAGTGAAAAAGTTGGCTTAAAGCTCAACATTCATCAAATTAAGATCATGGCATCCTGTCCCATCACTTCATGGCAAATAAATGGGGAAACAGTGGAAACAGTGGCAGACTTTATATTTCTGGGCTCCAAAATCACTGCAGATAGTGATTACAGCCATAAAATTAAAAGACGCTTACTCCTTGGAAGGAAAGTTATGACCAACCTAGATAGCATATTCAAAAGCAGAGACATTACTTTGCCAACAAAGTCCCGTCTAGTCAAGGCTATAGTTTTTCCACTGGTCATGTATGGATGTGAGAGTTGGACTGTGAGGAAACTGAGCGCCGAAGAATTGATGCTTTTGAACTGTAATGTTAGACAAGACTCTTGAGAGTCCCTTGGACTGCAAGGAGATCCAAACAGTCCATCCTAAAGGAGATCAGTCCTGGGTGTTCATTGGAAGGACTGATGTTGAAGCTGAAACTCCAATACTTTGGCCACCTGATACGAAGAGCTGACTCATGGGAAAAGACCCTGATGCTGGGAAAGATTGATGGCAGGAGGAGAAGGGGATGACAGAGGATGAGATGGTTGGATGGCATCACTGACTCAATGGACATGGGTTTGGGTGGACTCCGGGAGTTGGTGATGGACAGGGAGGCCTGGCATGCTGCAGTTCATGGGGTCACAAAGAGTCGGACACGACTGAGCAACTGAACTGAACTGAACTGATAGCAGTTGTTGCGTGATGAAAGGTAGTATATTTGCATAAACTCAAAGTAGCTTCCTAGAAGGTATTTATTTATTGTAAAGGAGAAAACAAACCTGAAATACACATAAGCTACTGAATTAATTAAGTGATCAAATTTATTAAATAGCTTCACCAGTGATAAGAATAAAACATACCAATGTCTTGTACCTCCTGATATCATGCACTGAGAAGGGTATAGGATTACTCAGATGGTACTCTTGCCAAAAATTCTTACCTAACTTTAATCTCTTTATAAAAAAGAAAATAAGACAGATACACATTGAGAGTTTTTACTATTACCTTACTTTATGGTGCTCTCTGAGTCTTGGATTCTTTATCTGGAAAATAAACATTCTTCAAAAATGTCAAAGTCATGAAGGACAAAGACAGACTGAGGATTGTCACAGATGAGACTAAAGAGACGAGACAACTAAATGTCCTGTGGGATCAGTCAGTAGAGGGAATACTGGTAAATTTCACATAAGGTCTCTAGGTTTGTTAATATTGTATCAATGTAAATTCCCTAGTTTTGATCATTCTCCTATGGCTATATAAGATAGTCACATAAGGGTAAGCCATTCCAGAAGTCTTTCTACTCTTTTTTGCAACTTTTATACAAATCTAAAGTTATTTCAAAGGACTTCCCCGCTCGTCCAGTAGTTGATAATCCACCTGCCAATACAGGGGACATATGTTCGATCCCTGGCCCAGCAAGATCCCGCACATCAGAGAATAATTGGGCCCGTGTGCTGCAACTTACCGAAGCCCAAGGGCCTAGAGCCTGTGCTCCACAACAAGAGACATCACTGAAATGAGAAGCCCAAGAACCACAGTGAAGAGTAGCCACCACTCACCGCAACTAAACAAAGCCCCGGTACAGCAATGAAGACCCAGTGAAAGCCAAAAATTTTAAAAGTTATTTCAAAATTAAAAGTTTAAAAATAAAAAGCCTTACTTGGCATTCTAAGATTGGACCTCATGGTCTTTCAACCTCCCACCAACAATTTAACATGTGCAGGACTTTTGATCTAAGCTATAAAAGAGTCTCTTCTCAGTTATTCTGTCTCCTCCCATACCAAGGACAGCATGCTTTTGAACAGCAGGTGGAGTTTGCATATTTCTGCTATATTGACTATTTTTATTCAAACCCTTAGAACGTATTAGCTCAGCTTTAATTTGCCTCTTCTAATTTTACAGTCAAGAGTCTACAGGTTTTAGTCTCTGTCTTTGTCATCATTCATGATTGAAGGAACTAACAAAAGAAAAAGTGTGCACATCAAGGTTCCTATATTCTACTCTTCAGTCATTTTACATGTTTTTCACGTAACTTACATAGTCAAATCTCAGTCAGTGTCCAGAATGTACACAGCATGCTACATTTCATAATGACATGAGGAAAAAATAATGACTACTAGTTGTTATGTCAGAGAAGGAGATGGCACCCCACTGCAGTACTCTTGCCTGGAAAATCCTGTGGATGGAGGAGCCTGGTAGGTGGCAGTCCATGGGGTCGCTAAGAGTCAGATACGACTGAGCGACTTCACTTTCACTTTTCACTTTCACACGTTGGAGAAGGAAATGGCAACCCACTCCAGTGTTCTTGCCTGGAGAATCCCAGGGACGGGGGAGCCTGGTGGGCTGCCGTCTATGGGGTCGCACAGAGTCGGACACGACTGAAGTGACTCAGCAGCAGCAGCAGTTGTTATGTATCATGCTGGTGGTAGAAGCTGTCTCTGTTGTTGTTTAGTTGCTAAGTCATGTCCGACTCTTCATGAGCCCATGGACCATAGCCCACCAGGCTCCTCTCTCCATGGAATTCTCCAGGCAAGAATACTGGAGTGGGTGGCCATTTCCTTCTCCAGGGATCTTCCTGACCCAGGGATCAAACCCAGGTCTCCTGTGGCTCCTGAGAAGCTAATATTATCCTAATTACTGGTAACAACTAACATTTTGTTCTTAAGACATATCAGGCACTGAGCAGACTACTTAATGGATTATTTCCTTTAATCCTTCAATAGCCCAATGAGTTGACACAGATGAGGCAGCAATCATACATTTGCTCATAATATCTGGCCAACTAACCCTAACCCATTTGTACAAGGGAAGAATCGCTTAGATAGCAACCACCTCATGCAGGTTGCTATCAGAATCACGTGAGCGGGTAAATGCACAGGAAGTTCTTAAGCAGTGCCAAGTTTCTAAATAAGTGCTTAAAAATATCTTCTACTGTGATCATTACACCGTATGCTTCACTGAGTCAGGAACCACATGGCCTGGCACATTGCAGGCACTCAATACAAATCTGTTGAAAAAGTAAATTAAAGTTGTTCTTGACAAGGACATCAGTGATACAATTTGAGCTGGTGCTAATCCACTGAACAAGATTACTCATGACAGCTTCCTCCTTGAAGTCCTCCACTTTGTTTTCTAAAATAACCCTCTTCGCTGATTCTCTCCTCTTTTCTGGCCTCTCTACGGTCTCTTTTCCCATTCACCTTTCCACTACTCCCTTACTCTCCATACCATCCTCCAGGGTTATGTCTTTGATCCTCTTCATATTGGAATTAATGGGTAGCTTTTAAAAATGTACTAATGCCTGGGTCCCACTTCAAATATCCTGATATAACTGGATTGGGTGCATCTGGGCATCAGGATATTTAAAAGTCTGTCAAGTGATTATATTATGTAGCCAAAATGGAGTCATGCTCTCCACCTGCCCTGTCCAATACAGTGGCCATAGGTCACACAGGACTACTAAGCACTTAAAACATGATGAGTCCAAAATGGGATGTACTATAGGTATAAAGTGGATTCCCTGATGGTTCAGCGGGTTAAGAATCCACCTGCAATGCAGGAGATCCAGGAGACACAAGAGATGTGGGTTGGACCCTTGAGTCTGGAAGATCCCGGAGAAGGAAATGGCAACCCACTCTGGTATTCTTGCCTGAAAAATCCCGTGACAGAGGAGCTTGGCAGGCTATAGTCCAAAGGGTCACAAAGAATTGGACACGACTGAGCAACTAAGCACTTACACACAGGTAGAAAGAAAAGCAAGTGAAGAAACTGATTAATAATTTTTCTATTGAGTGTACATTGAAATGATGATATTTTGGATAATGAGTTAAATAAAACATTATTAAAATTAATGTGGCCCATTTATTTTTACTTTTCATTGCAGCTACTAGAAAAATCTTAATTACTTATGTGACCCACACTATATTCTTACTAGATAGAGCTGCTCTGGGCACTAGATAGATGATTCTTATTTTTCTGATTTTATTTATTTATTTATTTTCACTTTTTAATTAAAAAAATTTTTTTTCTGATTCTAATTTTTACTGCCTTACACTGATGATGCTCAAATATGTTTCTCCATATGTATCTGTTTCTTTTTCAAACTTGAGCTTCCCATGTCCCGCACAAACACATCTTCACAAAAGCGGTTTTTGCTCTTCACGGGGCTGCCTGTGTAGCATCAACCTTTATTGGCAAAGCAGACCAGCAGCCTGTAGCTCCTCCCTTACTCCTCCCACCCTCACATCCTCCCCAAACCCTATGGACCAACCCCTATCCCTTCTACTTCTTCAGTGTCTCTCGAAACTCCCACTGTGTTCCATTTCCATGCATCGCCGTCTTTGCCATCTTTTAATAGGCTCCTAACAGTCTCCCCAGGTCCTCCCTAATCTATAGTTTTTGTTGTTGTTTAGTCGCTAACTCGTGTCCAACTCTTTGCAGCCCCATGGACTGTAGCCCACCAGGCTCCTCTGTTCATGAGATTTCTGAGGCAAGAATACTAGAGGGAGTTGCCATTTCCTCTTGCAGGGGATCTTTCTGGCCCAGGGATAGAACTGGAGTCTCGCATCTCCGGTATTGGCAAGCTGATTCTTTACCGTTGAGCCACCAGGGAAGCCCTGAATACAAGGAACTAGAGGCTTATGAAGTCTCAAGAATGGCTAGCAGTGATGCTAGGAAGCTCTAGAGCTGCTACCCAGAAGAGAAGCTACTTCGATTCTCAAGAACTTCAGGAATGCCTGGGCTCAGCCTGCAGGGGGTGCCTGAGAAGTGGCCTGCAGCTACATAGACAGCATGGTAACCCGTGCTCACCTGGAAAACTGGCTGGGGAAGGAAAGCTGAGTCAAGGTGTGCTGTGTGACCTTCTGCTGGGATGTTTGGCCTATGCATCCAGACCACAAGACGGAGCTCTGAGCTAAAGGACAGATGTGAGAGTCATGGGCCTGGAACAATGACTTTTCTGAGAGACACTGTAGAGAGGGAAATGAGAAAGAGGAGGGTCCCATCCACGGTGGCTTGGAAATAAGGCAGTGATTTGCAGCAAGCCAGGGCTTCCCTGGTAGCTCAGATGGTAAAGAATCTGCCTGCAATGCAGGAGACCCAGATTCGATCCCTGGGTTGGGAAGATCCCCTGGAGAAGGCAATGGCAACCCACTCCAGTATTCTTGCCTGGAGAATTCCATAGACAGGCCATGGGATCGCAAAAAGTCAGGCACAACAGAGCAACTAATACACACACAGCGACCTGAGCTCCTGGATGCTGGCCACCCACTGTAACCATGCAAACACCCTCATCTCTCAAACCAGGACTTGGAGACCAGATTCAATTGGTTCCAGCAGCTCCCAAGCCTCCTATTAACCAGGCCTGCGATTCATGGGGTCGCAAAGAGTCAGACACGACTGAGCGACTGATCTGATCTGATGTATGGAAAGGGATGTGCTGATTTAGTGTCCTTGGCAGGTACTGTGAGCCCAGATTAGCCCAAAGGAGAAAGAGATGGTGGTCGCGTGTGGGTGGGTGGAGAGGGAAACTGACAGAACTGGGCTTGAGGTACAACTGAGTCGACTGTTTTCCACATTAAATTTGAACCCTCCCATAACTGCCCCCAGAAGAGAAATATGCCTGATGAAAAGCACATGATTCAAGTGAAGGGAACTAAGCAATGCTTCTTTGTGTCCAAGATTCCATGGCTGGTGTCATTTGCAATGGGGAGAACAAAAAATCTTTTCAAAAGAATACTTCTATAAAAGCAATCCGTGTTGATACCAACCAATTTATGAGATCATTCAAAGAAAGACAAAATAAACCAATATCAAAAGTGTGTGCTAAAAAACAAAGTTTATACAAAGATTAACTGTGGCAAATAAATGTCAAGGCATACTAATTATGTAGCTTCTAATGTTTCTGCCCAAAATGTGATCATTTGCAAAATCACAAGAGAATAAGTGTGAAATAGGGGATTGAAGAGAATGATGTATGTTGGAAATAGCTTCCAGACAATTTCTCTTGTGCTCTTTGAGTTTTATTCCACACTCCAATATCTCCTCTTGTTCTATACTTTTCTGACTTACAATTGCATTTCCTAATTCTCTGTGGACCTGGAAACTGACCACTGCTTTTCCAGCCATCGTCCAAAGTGACTTCAAGGTCTGTGTGAACATCCATCTGGTATCCAGGCTCCAATCTCCTCAACCTCATCTCCAATAAATCCCTCCTTTTCTCTAGCTTAGCCACCACCCTCATGGTCCTGTTCTTGCCTTTCCCATCACCTGAACCTGCATTGCTTCCAAAAATGACAACTCTTTAATTCTGGAGGTGAAGTCATGAAAACATGTAAATAACCAACTCTGTGACCACAGCTTCCCATTCTTCCTAATTCCTTGTGGAAGTACTCTAGTAGGCTGCATAATGCCCCCAAAGGTAACAGGTTCTAAGCCCTGGAACCTGTAAACATCATCTTATTATGTTTGTTACCACTATTTGTCCCCTGATGCTACATTAGTCTTATGGGACCACCAGATCCTCAGCTCACTGGCTTTCCCTGTTCCCTCTCCACTTGCCTTTTTGTCTTCTCGTCCCTCCCTATCCACTCTAAATTCCATTTTCCATCAGTATGATATTGCATATACCCAAAATCCCCTTGCTTTTCTCTCTGTCCAGAGACAGCTGACTTACTCTTCACCCTAAATTATGGATGAAGCACAAGCTGGAATCAAGATAGCTGGGAGAGAAATATCAATAACATCAGATATGCAGATGATATCACCATTATGGCAGAAAGTGAAGAGGAACTAAAGAGCCTCTTGATGAAAGTGAAAGAGGAGAGTGAAAAACTGGCTTAAAACTCAACATTCAAAAAAAAAAAAAAAAAAAAAAATATATCATGGCATCCAGTCCCATCACTTCATGGCAAGTAGACAGGAAAACAATGGAAACAGTTGACAGACTTCATTTTCTCAGGCTCCAAAATCACTGTACATGGTGACTGCAGCCATGAAATTAAAAGACACTTGCTCCTTGGAAGAAAAGCTATGATAAACCTAGACAGCACATTAAAAAGCAGAAACATTACTTTGCCAAAGTCTGTCTAGTCAAAGCTATGGTTTTTCCTATGGACTTCCCTAGTGGCTTCCTGCAATGCAGGAGACCAGAGTTCAATTCTTGAGTTGGGAAGACCCCCTGGAGAAGGGCATGGCAAACCAGTCCAGTATTCTTGCCTGGAGAATTCCATGGACAGAGGAGCCTGACAGGCTACAGTCCATGAGGTTGCAAAGAGTTGGACATGACTGAGTGGCTAACACTTTCACTTCTTTCATGTATGGATATGAAAGTTGGACCATAAAGAAAGCTGAGCACCAAAGAATTGATGCTTTTGAACTGTGGTGCTGGAGAAGACTCCTGGAAGTCCCTTGGATTGCAAGATCAAACCAGTCAATCCTAAAGGAAATCAATCCTGAATATTCATTGGAAGGACTGGTGCTGAAGCTGAAACTCCAATACTTTGGCCACCTGATTCAAAGAACTGACTCATTAGAAAAGACCCTGATTCTGGGAAAGATTGAAGGCAGGAGGAGAAGGAGACAACAGAGGATGAGATGGTTGGATGGCATCACCGACTCAATGGACATGAGTTTGAGCAAGCTCTGGGAGATAGTGAAGGAGAAGGAAGCCTGGCATGCTGCAGGCCATGGGGTTGCAAAGAGTCAGACATGACTGAGTGACTGAACAACAACTACATTAACCTAACCATTAACCATCTCTGCATCAGAACCTGAGAAACCAAGTGTTACTGCAGAAAAGTCATTCAGCCAGGCAGACTTAGTAGCACACCACTAAAAATTGTTGTGTGCCCCAACTGGGTCTTCCATGCTACTGTCATGTGCTACAAACCAGTCAAACCTAACCATTAACCTAAGGCATAAGTCAAACCTAACCATTAACTAACTAAGGCAGACTTAGTAGCACACCACTAAAAATTGTTGTGTGCCCCAACTGGGTCTTCCATGCTACTGTCATGTGCCACAAACCAGTCAAACCTAACCATTAACCTAAGGCATAAGTCAAACCTAACCATTAACTAACTAAGGCAGACTTAGTAGCACACCACTAAAAATTGTTGTGTGCCCCAACTGGGTCTTCCATGCCACAGTCATGTGCCAGAGCATATGTATCTATTTTTTTTTTCTTTTAATTCATCTGTATTTGTTACAACTTTTTGAAGCAGAATGTGACTTGAGCACTACATTTCCATTCACCAAACTTGCTCCAAGTTACCTTTCCAGCGGCTTTACAACATGCCTGGGCAGACTTATAATTTTGCTACTCTAAACAATATCTTTCTTTGGAAAACAAGCCCTACGTATGGACAATGACTCCAATCAAGTTGGTTCAGCTTAAGACACTAACTTCTAGAGGCCTGGCACATGCAGTCATAACTACAGGGGATGGAAGCTTTAAAAAGTATATCCCAGAAGATGAAAACTTGCTGTGACAAGTGTTTCTTTTAAACATCAAGGTATATACTTCAGAACATTTCAGTGACAGAAAATTTTGGTCTACTAAAGAATCCGCTTGATAGCTAAACACTTCAGACCACAAAGTTAACAGAGGTTACATACACACCTTACAACAAACAGCAACTACTTCCATCTGTTAAAATAAGCCAACATGAAACTAGGAAAAAACAACTAGCTCTGCTTTAGTGCTAAAAGTATCACAGTATCACACTTAGTATAAGGAAATCTTATCCTCCCCTTATGCAGTTGTCATGCCATACAGATTTTTAAATGTTAACAAAAATAAAGAAATACTTGAAAACACATTGGAGGGAATGGAGACAGAGCGCTGAACACAGCCGAGCGACCCTCGGCAGCACTCAGTCCACTTCCTCCATGCGGGACGTGTCGTCGTCTCCTTCCAGGGGTGGCATTTCCTCAGTGACCTCGGCGCTGCTGTCATCAGCAGTGGGGTCATCCTCTTCAATACCGAGACCAAGTTTGATCATCCTGTAGATTGTGTTGGCATGTGTCTGGGGATCCTCCAGACTGAAGCCAGAAGACAGGAGAGCTGTATCGTACAGCAGGATGACCAGATCCTTCACAGACTTGTCATTCTTGTCAGCCTCTGCCTTTTGCCTCAAGGTCTCAATGATGGAATGGTCAGGGTTGATCTCCAGGTGCTTCTTGGCAGCCATGTAACCCATCTTGGAGTTGTCTCTCAGGGCTTGAGCCTTCATGATCCGTTCCATGTTTGCTGTCCAGCCGTATGTGCTCGTGACAATGCAGCATGGGGATGTCACCAACCGGTTTGACACAACCACCTTTTCAACTTTCTTCTCCAAAATATCCTTCATGATTTTGCAGAGGTTTTCAAACTTTGTCTTTTTCTCTTCTTGTTTCTTTTTCTCTTCCTCATCTTCTGGAAGTTCCAGGCCCTCTTTGGTGACTGACACTAAGGTCTTCCCCTCAAACTCCTTCAGCTGCTGCACACAGTACTCATCAATGGGCTCGATCATGTAGATCACTTCCAAGCCATGCTTCCGGAGGCGCTCCACAAAGGCCGAGTTGGCCACCTGGTCCTTGGTCTCACCTGTGATGTAATAGATGTGTTTCTGGTTTTCCTTCATTCTTGTGCAATAGTCCTTGAGAGAAACCATCTCATCACCAGAAGCAGAAGTATGGTACCTCAACAGCTCTGAAAGCTTCTTCCGATTTTGAGAATCTTCATGTATTCCAAGCTTAATATTTTTAGAGAACTGCTCATAAAACTTCTTGTAGTTCTCCTTATCTTCTGCCAGTTCAGTGAAGAGTTCCAAGCACTTTTTGACCAAATTCTTCCTGATAACTTTCAAAATTTTGCTTTGTTGCAACATCTCACGGGAAATGTTCAGAGGGAGATCCTCAGAATCCACCACACCTCTAATGAAATTCAGGTATTCAGGGATTAGCTCCTCACAGTTATCCATGATGAATACTCTGCAAACATACAACTTAATGTTGTTCTTCTTCTTTCTGTTTTCGAACAGGTCAAAAGGAGCTCGTCTTGGGACAAAAAGAAGGGCTCTGAATTCCAACTGTCCTTCAACTGAAAAATGCTTGACCGCCAAGTGATCCTCCCAATCGTTGGTCAGGCTCTTGTAGAACTCTCCATACTCCTCGTTAGTGATGTCATCAGGGTTTCTGGTCCAGATAGGCTTTGTCTTGTTCAGCTCTTCTTGATCGATGTACTTCTCCTTGATCTTCTATTTCTTCTTCTTGTCCCCGTCCTTCTTCTCTTCCTCCTCTTCATCTGAGCCAACATCTTCTATCTCGGGCTTGTCATCAGACTCCTTTTCTTCTTTCTCCTTCTCTTCCTCTTTGTCTTCCTTCTCTTCTGCTTCATCATCACTAACTTCTTTATCACGTTCTTTTCCACAAAAAGAGTGATGGGATAACCAATGAACTGAGAATGCTTCTTCACAATCTCCTTTATTCTCCGCTCCTCCAGGTACTCAGTCTGGTCTTCTTTCAGATGCAGAATAACCTTTGTTCCACGTCCCATTGGTTCTCCTGTGTCAGTCCTCACTGTGAAGGACCCTCCTGCAGAACACTCCCAGGCATACTGCTCATCATCGTTATGTTTGGTGATGACGGTCACTTTCTCAGCCACCAAATAGGCTGAATAAAACCCGACACCAAACTGGCCAATCATGGAGATATCAGCGCCAGCCTGCAAAGCCTCCATGAACGCTTTGGTCCCGGACTTGGCGATGGTGCCCAGGTTATTAATCACATCGGCCTTGGTCATCCCAATGCCGGTGTCCACGATGGTAAGGGTTCAATCTTGCTTGTTCGGTATGAGATTAATGTGCAGCTCTTTCCCAGAATCTAACTTACTGGGATCGGTCAAGCTCTCATACCTGATCTTGTCCAGGGCATCAGACGAGTTTGAAATCAGCTCCCTCAAAAAAATCTCCTTATTCGAGTAGAAAGTGTTGATGATCAGTGACATCAACTGGGCAATTTCCGCCTGGAAGGTGAAAGTCTCCACCTCCTCCTCTTCCATCGGCTGGTCCTGGGCCTGGGTCTCCTCGGGCATCTTGGCTGAAGGACTAGCAAGGGATCCACAGCGATGCAGCACCGGGACGCAGAGGCAACTCGAATATGTATCTATTAATAAGTGCCAACTCGACATGGAAGACACATGGGCACTTTAAATCCAATGCATCCAAAACTGATCTCAGGATCTCACTCTCTGAACCCACTTCCCAGGGTTCCACAGCTCAGGACATGGCACTCATACTCTCCAGTGTCTCATGCTGGAAACCCGGGAGTCATCCTCGGCACTTTTCTCCTCTCATGCCTTGGTCAGTCCATCACCAAGTCCTGTTGATTTCAATTTCTTAGCTTTCTCAAAACTGTTTGCTTTTACCTACTTTCCACCAATGCCCACGTTCCACTCACTATGATCTGTTGCCTGAACTGGGGCCGCTGCATGGATCTCCTACAGCCACTCCTGCTGCCCTCCAGTGGTTCATCTTTCATGATCAGAGTTATTGCTTAGGAGACAAGTTCGACCATCTCATGTCTATGCTTAAAACTGAATTATCAGGATGGATTCCAGTTCCTTGTAGGATAGAGTTCCAAAACTTAGCAGGGACTCAAAGGCTCCCACCCCCATCATGATTTGCCCTCTTCCCCTCCCTGCAGTTTCTTCTTGCCCCATGGTTCTCCTTAATCTCTAAGCTTCTTTCTTATTTCAATTCCTCAGTTCAGTTCAGTTCATTTCAGTCACTCAGTTGTGTCCAACTCTTTGCGACCCCATGGACTATAGCACACCAGGCCTCCCTGTCCATCACCAGCTCCTGGAGTTTACTCAAATTCATCTCCATTGAGTCGGTGATGCCATCCAACCATCTTATCCCCTGTCATCCCCTTCTCCTCCTGCCTTCAATCTTTCCCAGCATCAGGGTCTTTTCAAATGAGTTAGCTCTTCACATCAGGTAGCTAAAGTATTGGGAATTTCATCTTCAGCATCAGTCTTTCCAATGAATATTCAGGACTGATTTTCTTTAGGATGGACTGGTTGGATCTCCTTGCAGTCCAAGGGACTCTCAGTTCCTAGAATGCACCAAATTCCTTTGAGCTTCAGGGTCTTTCAACATGCCTCCGATTGGATGGAAAGTCCTTTCTCCTTTGCCCCCTCATGATTCTATCTGGTGATTTCTTAGCCCTAGCAGCTGTGTGTTTAACTTGCAAAGAAGGAAAAACTAGGAGATTCGAGATATGAAAACTGAGCACAGCCTGGTTTTGCATCTAAGGAGTTCTCATCTGGACACTTTTTCAGTCTCATCTAATCTGATCCCATCATAGAAATTGTTTTACATCAAGAAGCATACTGAGACATGTGGTTAAGGAATTTAAGGAAGAGTCATCTGAATCATGGCCACTGTAACCTGTTGCATGGTTTCTGCCCTGCTCAAAGAAACATACTCAGGAGGTGGCTAGGAACTAAAATCCACCCGCACTTGAATTTCCAAGCTATATCGGTGGGAACAGTGTCTGTGGTGACTGCGTCTGCTGAAGCCTTTTCTAGTTTGCACAAAATAGGCTAGGGGCTGCACTTCCCTGGTGGTGCAGTGGTAAAGAGTTTGCTAATGCAGGAAACGAAAGAGGCCCAGGTTCCATTTCTGGGTTGGAAAGATCCCCTGGAGTAGAAACTGACAACTCACTCCAGTATTCTTGTTGGAAAAATCCCATGGACGAAGGAACCTGGCGGGCTACAGTCCACAGATCGCAAAGAGTCGGACACAACTGAGTAACTGAGCAACACATGTACACACAGGGTAGGGGCAAGCAGCTTCCTTGATTCACATCCCAAAAGATGTGGGTTTCGGTGATGTCAGTGGTGTTCAAACAAACGGAATAGCCTGAAAGCCAACCAGGTAGCCAAGGAACCAAGAAAAATCCAATGCTTGTGGCAGATCCATTAATCAGCCAAAGAGCAACTCAAACAGTTAACTATGAGGGAGAACAGAAGAGATCTAAATTCCTATTGAGTTCTAAGATGGCAATTACAGACATCTAATAGAATCTGTAAGTGGTTCCTATCTGACTTTAAGATGTCTCTCAGAAGTCAAGAAGGGTCACACGGAGCCTCCAAACACAAATCCTGCTGCTTAACGTGCCCGACAATCTCAGTGTTCACCCCTCAACAGCTTTCAGATGCTGCACCACTCACTGCAAAATTAAAATTAGAATCAATACAATGAATACTCAGTGTGTAAAACAATTCAGGGCTCTATTTCAGCCTGAAGTTTCATTTAAGCTGTCGGAATAAAAAGAAAAGACAACCCTTTGTTCTCTCCATTTCACAATCCTGCAAAAGGCCTCTTAGCCAAAATAGCTCCTCTAATCTTTAAGTTTTAATTAGCTGCCCACAATTCATAAAATATCAGGAATTAAAATGCTGATACCTCATTCTCCTGAGAAATGGCACACAATTAACCTCTTTTTTTTCTGGTCAAAGGCAGAAATTGAGAAAGGGTAATGACAAAATTAATCTGTTCTGGTGGTAAGGCCTGCCACCGTGCTGGAAACTGCCTTGACCCAGCATCAAAGGGGAATATAATCTGGAGTGTCGGGAACGGTAGATGCCTTGAGGAATGCCTTCCGTATTCACAACAGGTTACATCACAAAACCACATTGGGCCCCCAAATCTTACTAAAATGTTAAATGATTCCCTAGTTAATAGACCTAACAGACCCCCTTTTATTTTCCCACTGAAAACAGATACACATATAGCCTTTTTGAAATATAGTTGTATTTATTTATTTTTGGCTGTGCTGGGTCTTCATCGCTGCCCAGGTTTCTCGAGTTGTGGGGAGTGGGGTTCTCCCTGCAGTGGCTTCTCTTGTTGCAGACCGTGGGCCCTAGGGCACAGGCTTCAGCAGTTGCAGCCCGTGGGTACAGTAGTTGCGGCTCCCAGACTCTAGAGCACAGGCTTTCGAGAGTTGTGGCCCAGGGACTTAGCTGCTCCTCAGCATGAGGGATCTTTCCTGATCAGGAATCAAACCCATGTCCCTTACATTGGCAGGTGAACTCTTTACCACTGAGCCATCAGTGAAGCCCCCATATGCTTTTAATAATATCTGAAACTCTGGCTTTCTAGGAAGGAGAAGAAAAGACTGAGAAACGGGCACCTTCCTGGAATGATCTCAAGGTCAAATGTAAGTCCAGCAGCAAAGTCAGATGGAGTTGCTGCTGCTGAGTTTATGCCTTCTTCAAATAACAGTTCCTTGAACAAGTTAGACTCTGCTTTTTTTTTTTTCCATGAAGGCATATTACATGGTATATATTTAAGTAGGACTAGCCATAGCCATCTAAATTTAGTGGAAAGCCCACAGAGGCAAAATAGAGTCCCAAACCTTGCAACATATGCTCTCAAGGTAGACGAGGGGAGGTGAAGTGTAGGATGGAGAATCCACCTTCCTTTAAACTCCAACATGGTGACTCACTAGCTCTGTAATGTAGGGCCAATGGCTTAACCTCTCTGAGCTTTACTTGTCCCCATATCTCTAAACTGGGGACCAAAACTTGTAGTGAGGATGAAACAGACAGCCTGGCATTTCACACAGGTGCCTATCAAGGTTAGCTGCTATACGGTCAATAGAGGAACCCAGATACCTCTTAATGAGTACAAAAAGAGAAAGATACTGTTTCACATTCAGAACCCTTGGGTAATTCCAACTGCCACTGTTTGTTTTTCAGGTAACAACTCTATTGAGATATAATTTCTCCCATGCCATTCAGTGAACTCATTGAAAGTGTCCAACTTTCCATTTTTAGCTCATTCACCGAGTTGTGCGACCAATGCCACAATCAACTTTAGGATATTTTCTTTACTATACAAACCCCCATACCCGCTAGCTATCACCCTCCTTTCTGCCGAGCCTTAAGCAAACACTAATCTACTCCCTGTCTCTATAGAGTTGCCTATTTTGGACGTGTCATATGAACTGAATCACATAATATGTAGTCTTTGGGTAAAAGATCGCTTTCATTTAATACAATGTTTTTCAGGTTCATTCACACTATAGCATATATCAGGACATTTCTTTTTATGGCTGAATAATACTCTGTTGCATGGATATATGACATTTTGCTTATCCACTGCTATTATTCCTTGATGGACCCATTGTAAATTCAGTGCTAAATAATAAAACCGTAATAACACACAGTGCCAGCCGTCACCTACATAGAGGTGCTTCCTAGCTGGCAGGGTGTGTCAACACCTGCAATTTCATTTGCACATAAGCGATTTTATCTGCAGCTCACAACAACCCTGGGTGGCAGACGTTGTCTTACTTTTCATAGATGAGTTCAAAGAAATTAGACTTCTTAGCAAAGATTACATCACCATGCAGCCACCAGCAGAGCTGGGACTCAACTCTGACCTTCTGAACAGAGTCCCTGTTTTTTCTGATTAAGGCTGAGCTGCACTCAACTGCTCAACCTGCCCCATGGTGAGGGGTGTGTGAAGGTCCATAGTCCAGCATACATGTTTTGTGCCTTGGAAGGAGCAGAGAGGAGATACAAGATCTTGTCCATGAACTCTATTTGTCCCCAAGTGCAGTCACCTGTGACCACATAGCCAGGAGTGGAGGATCTTAGCTTTCCAACTTCAAAGTGAATGTATTAATATTACCACTGCTACAAGGGCTGGCTAATTCCTTGAGGAAGCAAAACAACAGTTCCTTTGTTAAAGGTTCCATTGTCACATCCACCCCGCCACACACACACACCGGCCAGGCCCCCATTTGAGGTTTTACAACTTGGCCATTTCCAAGCAGCCCCCCTTGTGAGCAGACACACATTCACCCCTGGCCTCAGAGAAGGGATCAGTTCCTTCTTCTGTATTAACCACCCTCCTACAGTGGAACCCCCTTGGCTCTGCCATGGACACAGGGTAGCCCATTCCCTCCTCTTCTGTAGATATTCCTGCTCCTTTAGCTGGGCAGAAATGACTGCACCTTATTTTACTTTTCCAGAAAAGTGTTCTAAAAACTTCAGTTTTAAAAAATCACTTTTTATGTCCCTCAAGCCCAGATCAGAGTGATTGGATAACACTAATGTCTCATGGATACAGCTCTAGTGTGTACAAGATGAGTATACAATAGCTGGAGATCACTTGGGAAGGAGGGGAGAAGGAAAAAGAAAAAGGAGGTGGGAATCCATCTGTGGATTTAAATTCAGTAAAATGGCGTGCTGCAGTCCATGGGGTCACAAAGAGTTGGACACAACCTAGCGACCAAACAATAACAGCAACAGAATGAGCTGACCCCCTCCCCCTTTATCTGAGGACAAGATGATCTCCTTCCAGACTGTACTATCCAGGAAAGACCTTCCAGAGAAAAACTCAAAACCAGCTATGACTGGGGCTTAGGCGGTTGGAACCTGTAACCAAGAATTGCTGGCGGCTCGCTTCTCTCAGAAGCTGTGGTGAACCCAGCAAAGCTCCTCGGAGGCCCTGGAAGTTCAGTGGGTGGCAGCACCTTCAGAGGGCTCAGCAAGGAAAAGTATCACTGCACAAAGCATGACGGGATGCCAGTGAGCCCCTGTGGGCATGGCTTCTGTCTGCTCCACATGAGAAGGGTGTGAGGCTGCAGGGAATCCAGGACCGGGGCCAGCCATCAGCCTCCACCAGCTCTCAGCTATCCTGGGTCAGCTCAGACCATTGCCGGGTCCGTTCACCAGTGGCCTTGGGACCCTCAGACACATGGGGTAGGAGTCCTGAGCACCAAGATGAGATAAGACAAGCTAAGCCAGCATCACTCCGCTGGCTGCATGGTCCTATCACCTTCCACGAAAAAAAGAAGATTCTGTTCCAATTTAAGCTCCTGGGCAGAGCTGGTTCCTTTCTCCCTACCAAAGAACTAATAGAATCTTCTCTTGGTTCATCCTCAGTGGCTGTTTCCAGAAAATGCCAGCAGGGTTTCGTTAAGGGTTGAGTTGTATTCCCCAAAAATAAAGTCCTAACCCCAGTATCTCAGAATGTGATCCTGTTTGGAAATAGGGTTGTTGCAGATGTAATTTTTTGTTGTCTGTTGTTTAGTCGCTAAGTTGTCTCCAATTCTTTGTGACCCCATGGACTGTAGCCCTCCAGGCTCCTCTGTTCATGGGAATTTCAAAGAAGAACACTGGAGTGAGTTGCCATTCCCTTCTCCAGGAGATCTTTCCGATCCAGGGATCGAACATGTGTCTCCTGCATCACAGGAGGATGCTTTCCCACTGAGCCACCTGGGAAGATGTAACAGTTAAGTGAAAATGAGGTCATTCAAGTGGGCCATCACCCAGTATGACTGGTGTCCTTATAAAAAGGGGACATTTGGACAGAGACTCACACAGGGAGAACCCTGCGTGAAGATGACAGAGATCAAGGTACTGCTTCGACACACAGAGGCACCCGCAAACCACCCAAACAAGGCAAGAGGCACTGAACACGTTCACCCTCGGGGCCCTTAGAGAGAGCCAGCGCTGCCGACACCACGATCTTGGACTTTTAGCCTCCAGAACCATCAGACGATAGTCGCCAGGACTGGGGAACGTTGGTGTGACAGCCCCAGAGAATTAACACAGGTTCCTTTCCTCGGTTTTTGCCGTTACTTTCCATCTCGCCCTAGATCCTCCCTCACGTCACAGGGAGACCTACCTCTGTCACTCCAGCCTCATTGCCAGGGGAGGGAGCGTTTCCTTCACCTTTGCAGGACTTAGTGCCAAAGTGAAGTGTGTCATGTTAAACACAACTTCAGAGGCCTCCAAATGGCTGGGAACATGAAAAATACATTTCCTTTTAATAAATTGATCCCATTTGTTTCTCTGTACTAAATTATCGAGACGATGAGAAAATATTACTCAGCCGTAAAAAGGAATGCATTTGAGTCAGTGTTAATGAGGTGGACAAACCTAGAGCTTATTGGACAGAGTGAAGTAAGTCAGAAAAGAAATATAAATATCGTATACTGATGCATATATATGGAATCTAGAAAGATGGTACTGATGAAATTATTTGCAGGGCAGCAGTGGAGAAACAGATATAGAGAACAGACTTATGGACAAGGGGCGGGGGAAGGTGGTCAGTGGGAAGGAGAGGGTGAGAGGTATGGAGAGAATAACATGGAGACTTACATTACCATATGTAAAATAGGCAGACAATGGGAATTTGCTGTATGACTCAAACAAGGGCTCTGTAACAATCTAAAGGGGTGGGATGGGGAGGGAGATGGGAGCGAGGGGACACAGGTACACAGGTGTACCTATGGCTGATCCTTGTTGATATTTGACAGAAAACAAGAAAATCCTGTAAAGCGATTATCCTTCAGTTAAAAAATCAATAAACTATAAAAATTGAGAATATTTATATATGACAAATACTTGACAAAGTCATATAACAAATACCATTTTAGAGCTTAGCATGTACCAGCTTCTGTTTTGTTTTTTTATTTATATTTTTAATTGGAGGATAATGTTATTTTTAATTGGGGGATAGTTGTGCCAGTTTGTGCCAGTTCAGTTCAGTTCAGTCGCTCAGTCATGTCTGACTCTTTGCAACCCCATGGACTGCAGCACGCCAGGCCTCCCTGTCCATCGCCAACTCCCGGAGTTCAAGTTTCTGCCATATAACAATGTAAATCAGTCATAAGTATACACATATCCCCTGTCTCTTGAACCTCCTTCCCACCCCCACATCTCACCCTAGTGAGCTCTCTGTGTTATACAACAACTTCCCACTAGCTATCTATTTTACACATGGTCATGTATATATCTGTTACATATATTAGCAATTAAATGATCACAACAATCCTGTTAGGGAAATACTATTATCATCCCCATTTTATGGTGAGGAAACTGAGATTTAATGATTTCCACAGGGTCAGTGGCAAGGCCAAAGGTCAATGGCACCAGAATTTATGCTCTGAACCACTGTGTCAGACCGCATCTCACAGTCAGGATTCAATAGCATCCAGGTGGGGTTTTGAACAAGGCCCATCATTCTGAGTGTCAGTAATCTCTGCCATCAGGGGATCCAGCCCAGTCCTAAATGTGAGATGATGGTGCACTTCCATTCTACTCCCAGGGGGTTATTTTATACCATAGCACTAGAAGAACTGGAACCCATCGGCAGGTCTCCTCCATAAAACACAGAAATGCTCAGCACCCTGACAACTTGAATGTACCCATGTCAGTGCCCCATGGAACTATGGCAGAACCCATGAGGCCAAGCAGGAGATGAGAGAAGCCTGGTAGACCCACGTTCCAATGGTGGCATCCAGCAATCCAAGATTTTTTTCTTTGAAAATATATGAAACACCCCCAGGCAGCTAGGCAAGATTCTTTCTGATTGCTGAGGTCTTCGATAAATAGTTGGGGCAAAAGACTTTGAAATGGGGTAAAAACTTTGAGTTATTACCAATACTATGACCGCATCTGTACCTGCAGGTTGGTTAGGCAGGATGAATTGTGTGTGTGTGTGTGTGTGTATGTGTTAGTCACATAGTCATGTCCAACTCTTTGAGACCCCATGAATTCAAGCCTGCCAGGCTCCTCTGTCCATGGAATTCTCCAGGCAAGAATACTGGAGTGGGTTGCCATGCCCTCCTCCAGGGGATCTTCCTAACCCAGGGATGGAACCCACATTTCCTGCATTGCAGGTGGATTCTTTACCATCTGAACCACCAGAGAAGCCCAGGTGAACTGTAAATAAGCACTAATAATATATCTACTTTTTGATGGCACAGGCTGGCTTAGATTGCCCTCTTCAATGGAAAATACCTTCCATCGAGCACAGACCTCTATGGAAAACTGAAGTCAATTCAGCTCCTCAACAGGCAGCCCAAAAAGGTGTTAGCTAGAAACAGTATAACTCTCAACCCAGGAAAAGTTGGGCTATGCTTCCAAAATGGTATTAAGAACCAATTCAGAAGCTAGTAAGTAACACAAAATCCTTCTACAGCTATAGAAGTGAGGTGAAGTGAAGTCGCTCAGTCATGTCTGACTCTGCAATCCCATTGACTGTAGCCTACAAGGCTCCTGTGTCCATGAAATTTTCCAGGCAAGAGTACTGGAGTGAGTTGCCATTTCCTTCTCCAAGTGAGCCCTTTATTTAAGACCCAGTAGGTCAAAGTATGTGCACGGAAATATGGCAGCTACCAAGGACCAGGGTCAGCTACAAGGCAGATACAATGGCAGATATAATGTCTAGGATCCAAGGCTGATAGGTCTAACCCTGAAAATAGCTGAGTACCAAAAGGCCTGGACCGAATGATTTCACATTGACACTGGACAGAATCAAGTCCTGGGAGCTGCCAGGGCCTGTGATGTCCAAGAGCTGCTTCTCAAAGGGGACATCTACGGAATGCCAACACCTCTGAAGCCTCATAACCCGCAAGAATGAATGAGCTGGTCATTAGCGGATTAAGCAAAACGTTTTCATTATTAAGACATGTTTCTACTGTGCTGGATTGTTTGCTTTCTTTATATTTCTTGGGTCACAAAACCTTTTTTTAGCTCTTAATCTCCATTACATCTGGAAAGCTTTCTAAAACCTGTTTATCTAGTGGTTGTCCAGTCACTCAGTCGTGTCCTACTCTTTGTGACCCCATGGATTGCAGCATGCCAGGCTTCCCTGTCCTTCACCACCTCCTGGGGCTTCTTCAGACTCATGTCCCTTGAGTCAGTGATGCCATTCAATCATCTTATCCTCTGTTGATGAAGATTTACATTGTTTTCTATTTATCTAGAAAGCTATGTAAATCTTCCACTTAAAAATAGCAGTCAGTATATCTTAAAGAACTTGAAAGATGGAAAGTTACTGTTGTTGTTAAGATATTTATTGAACGGCAACCATGTAATGTGTGACTGTGACCCTCCCTCATAGGTTTATGACCTGCATTAATGCAGGTTAGTACCCTGGCAGATCCTGGTCCCAAAATGCCTCGACTTGTCTGTTAGGCCAAGACAACCCCACGCTTTTTCTGGACACTAACACAGAGGCCCAGTTTCCTGCTCTTCCCATGTTGAAGAAGGTTTAGTGTTAGTTGCTCAGTCGTGTCCGATTCTTTGCAATCCCATGGACAATAGCCCTCCAGACCCCTCCATCCACGGAATTCTGAAGAAGGTTTCTTTTTCTTCCTTTCCTAAAATAATACAAGTGAAAAAGTATTTAATACATAAACCAAAAGAAAAACACTAAAAATCATCCATAATTTTAAATCAACCACAAAACCTTTCTAGGCTGTCTGAAAAAGTTGCTGCTGCTGCTGCTGCTGCTAAGTCGCTTCAGTCGTGTCCTACTCTGTGTGACCCCATAGACGGCAGCCCACCAGGCTCCTCTGTCCCTGGGATTCTCCAGGCAAGAACACTGGAGTGGGTTGCCATTTCCTTCTCCAATGCATGAAAGTGAAAAGTGAAACTGAAGTCACTCAGTCGTGTCCGACTCCCAGCGACCCCATGGACTGCAGCCCACCAGGCTCCTCCGTCCATGGGACTTTCCAGGCAAGAGTACTGGAGTGGGGTGCCATTGCCTTGTCAAATCAATAGATGTCAAGAAGCATTGCTTGAGAACCTAGAACGTTTCTGGCACAAGGCTGGGTGACCTAAGGCACAGAAAAACAATAGGGGGACTTCCCAGGTGGTCTAGTGACTAAGACTCCTTGCTCCCAATGCAGGGAGCCCGGGTTCCATCCCTGGTCAAGGAACTAGGTCCTGCATGCAGAAACTAAAGACCCCTTATACACCAGGGAAGAGCAAGGACCCCAAGAGCTGCAACTAAGACCCAGCACAGCCAAATAATTAATAAGCAAATAAACATTGAAAAAAAAAAGAAAAAAAAAAAGGAATAGGAATCTTGGCCCAGACCTTCAAAAGAGTTCGATCTCTTGTTGCTGCTGTTGCTGCTGCTGCTAAGTCGAGTCAGTCGTGTCCGACTCTGGTGCAACCCCATAGACGGCAGCCCACCAGGCTCTCCCGTCCCTGGGATTCTCCAGGCAAGAACACTGGAGTGGGTTGCCATTTCCTTCTCCAATGTATGAAAGTGAAAAGTGAAAGTGAAGTCGCTCAGTCGTGTCCGACTCTTCTCGACCCCATGAACTACAGCCTACCAGGCTCCTCCGTCCATGGGATTTTCCAGGCAAGAGTACTGGAGTGGGGTGCCATCGCCTTCTCCGCGATCTCTTGTTAGAGAACATAATAAAAACAAGTACAGCCAGAAGCCATAATATGCTGATGAGCCACCATCACCGCTGCCAGGAGGATGAAAAGGGAAATGTACTCATTCATTGGATAAATCTGCATTGAGCACCGACTGCGCGCTGTCTGCTTTGCACATGGATGGACATCTTAAGGAGATGATAGCAGCCGGTCAGGAAATATTATCTGGATGGATAAACATATAAGGTGCGGGAAGTACAAAGCAGAAAAACCCAAAGATTTCCCGGGGAAACCGGCAGGAGCTGACGCTTGAACCCATCCCTGAAGGAAGAGAGCGGCCAGCAAGGGCGCCAACTGAGCGCTAAGGATGCCGGGTGCCACAGGAGGAGCACTTCCTGGATCATTTCATTTAATTCGCTCAAGAGGCCTAAAAAATAAGTATTTATCTTTCCTTCTATTTTACAGGTTGGCCAGCGGAAACTGAGAAGGCCAGAACCTATGAACATTTCACAGCCAATAGGTGAGGTCAGAGCTCAGGCCCAGGCAGCTCCTACTACCTGTATCCACAGAGCTGCGGTACCCATCTGTGGTTTCAGCTTTCTCTTCTGCCTCTTGCTGGACCGCATTCCTCCACTTCATTCACTGCGGTCGAAAATGCACATAACTTTGATGAATCGTCTGTTTTTGCAATGTGAGAGTTCAAGGCGATGAACCATAAATTGTTGCAGTGACTCGCAATTCAGATCCTTCAGCAAGGTTGGTTGAAGCACTCCAGTGTTACCATGAATGCAACTGAGGACTCAGATTTAAAAGGAATAAAGTTGCTTTCTGGCTCTCCTGAAGTTTCTCTTGAGGTCTGAGGTAACAACCCTCTTCTAAGGATTCCCTGCTTTTAGGGGTGAGATCAACTGTCCCAACGTCTGTCTCTCCACCCCCACCTCTGCTAGGGAGAGGATTTGACATCCCCTACTGCAGAACTTCCATGGACAGAGGAGCCTACAGTCCATGAGGTCACATAAAGTTGGACACAACTGAGCGACTACACCACCACCACCACCCCTCCAGACTGCCAGATTTTTTTTTTCTGTTGTCTTTGCCCTTTTCCTTTCCTTCTTCGATCTCAGCACTCCTCCAACCTCTCAGGGAATAAGCTCACATCCTTCCAGCCATTCCCGGTCAGATGACTTCTTTCACAGAGCACTCCTCCATAATCCTCACATTTTCCCACTAGAACATAGAGACTCTCAACTATCTCTCCCTAATGTCCAAACCACCTTTTCTGAGGAGGTGGCATTTTGCCATAGGAAATGAGCACACATTCGAAACAGAAAATGACAGATGGGACAGAATCACATGCCCAGTGCAGAGTGCATAGCGCTCTGGGCGATCAAAATGGAAGAAATCCATTGCAGCCTAATCTATGGCTAATAGGCTTCATGAAGAGGCAAAACGTGAGAACTTGAAAGATGGACACTAATTGAGGAGACACTAACAGAATTACATGTGGAATAAACGGGCACCTGACTACATTTTTCTAGGAGCAGTTTGCCATCCTGACATAAGAAAATGCTCACAACGGAGAGGTTTCTATGCACCCTCTACCAGTATTTCCTTCCTGCCTTCTCAACAGCTAAATAAATCAGGCCTTCATTTTGTAAAAATAAAGGAACAAAACCAAACTTTTCTGTTAATAATTATTCCTAGCATAAGAGATCAGATAGTTCAAATCTAGATATAGTTTATGGATTTAACATTAAAATCCCTTAGCATTCAATCCAATTAGGGAATGTAAACATCATTGATATTGGGTGAGATTATCTCCAATACTTTATGGGATACTAAATATGGTTTAAAAGTTCAGCTCAGGGGTTTCAAGGTGGCTCGGTGGTAAAGAATCTGCCTACCAATGCAGGAGACATGGGATCAATTCCCTGGTCCAGGTAGATCCCACATGCTGAGGAGCAGCTAAACCCGTTTCAATTTGCCTGAAACTCTATTGAATTTTTTCTTTTTTTTTTTTTTACTTTTCTAACAGAGTCCATCTTTAAGGAGACATTTGCTCTAAGAAAAGTATTTAGAAGAAAAAAAAAGTAATCTACTTGCTAAGAGGTTAGATTAGGCAATCCAGGTTTTAAAAAGAATGGCTTTGGGACTCCCCTGGTGGTCCAGTGGCTGAGACTCCACCCTCCCAATGCAGTATTAGGTTAGGGTTCTTTGGGACTCCCCTGGTGGTCCAGTGGCTGAGACTCCACCCTCCCAATGCAGTATTAGGGTTAGGTTCCGTCTGGGCAGGGAACTCGATCCCACGAGCCGCAACAAAGGCATGGTGCAGACAAATAATAAATATATAAATAATGTTTTTTTAAGACTGGCTTAAAAAGAAAACAAACAAGAAACTCTTAAATAAAAAAAAAAAAAAATCCAACAAGCCACATCTATACCTAAGATGAGCTGTGTTATCAAATTTATAGTTTGTTCATGGTGGGAAGAAGTGATTTTGTCACAGTATTTTTATCTACAAAGGTTACTACCTGTCTTCAGATAACAACATTGAGATGGTTGTAAATGAAATTATCTTTAATACAGAGTTAATAACTTTCAGGAAAACCTCATAGTTTCATTTATTATGGGGACTCTAACCAGACAGAGAGATCCCCTGGGGGGCTGTCTTTGTCTATCTTAGGATGCAAAGTGCTTTTTAAAATTCTGAGGCAGGTATACTGGTATTGCTTCTAGACACAATTAAGATTAAGAGACAACAGGATCCATGCCACTGAGACCACCACACTTTTTACGCTCTCTGCCAGCAGTGTCCACACCTCACTCTACTCCACCCTCTTCCTTCCTGAACCACCAGCAACAGCAAACACACAAAGAAGAAATCACATCTCAGTAGATATTTTTGAAGGGTAGCAGAGTCTGCCTCAAGGGTAGCAGAATATGCCACTCCAAACATGCCACCCCAAACATGCCACCCCAAACCTGCCACTTTGGCAGATTATTATTTTGCATTAAAGGCAAATGAGAAGAGAAGAAGCAAATACAAGCAAAGCTCTCTGACCTCCCTCATTTGCTTAAAAACAGGACATAAACTTGTAAGAATGTTCCCCCTTCCTTCTCTACCAGAAAGGACAGAAGTTAATCCCCAGAGACAACTATATACCCTACTCAGCCCACAAATGGCACCTGAAAAACCTATGTAATAAACTTTACTAACTAGTCTTATCTGCCATTTATTGCCGTTTAGTTGCTAAGTGGTGTCCAACTCTTTCGTGACCCCATGGACTATAGCCCACCAGGCCTCTCTCTCCATGGGATTTTCCAGGCAAGAATACTGGAGTGGGTTGCCATTTCCTTCTCCAGGGGCTCTTCCCAACCCAGAATTCGAACCCCCATCTTAGAATGCCTGGCACATGGACAGCACTCTGGAAATGGCAACTCTGGTCATTCTTTGCTTCTCTGGACTAGAAGGCCAGTGGAGTAGGTAATGGCAGGGTTGCCCCAAATGCACTGTAGAATACATTTAGGTTGTAATAGTCAAATATTTGCACACTCCTGCTTTAAGACAACTCATTATATGAAATTTTCAATTTTTTTGAACTCACATGAGACCTGGGCATTTGTTATGAAGAGCCTTGCCCCTCATCAGACTGTCCTGCTTCATTCCCCAGGCTGTCTGCTGGCCCTCTCCCAAACATTACTCTGCAAACAACCCTCCAAGATTTCCAGTTAGATAAGTGAGCTACCCTTAAACAAAGCAGTCCTTTCTGACATCACCTATTAAGGATGATTGTGCAGGATTCATGTATTCCCAGAACTGAAGGCCAATCCCAGCAGGAGTTGTATTTCTGACCAACGTCAGACTTCAACATTAGATAAGTCTGAGATGGACAAATACTATAACAGGAAACTAAACTATAAACCACTCTACATTTAAATGAGTAGAAATAGGACCTAAGACTAATAAAATGGGCATTAAGGCATGTACACATTGATTACATGAAAAGCCTTAATGAATTATTAAATGCTCATCTAGTTTTATATTGTGCGTAACAATTGTAACAGTTTCATTATATCCTAGTTCTGACCTAAAATGAGTATAGCATCTGGGATAATTAAGAGATAGTCATTTAGCAATGCTTGCATGTCACCTTAGAAATTTATCAGATGACCCAGAGGGCCCAGGTTTTTTCCAAAAGCTCACCAAGGAAACAAGAAAAAAAAAGCCTTCCCCGACCACCCAAGTTAAAGGCCCTGAAGCAAGAAGAGATATCTACAACCTTTCTGCTGACAATAAAGACCTGGGCTGAGCATTAAGTCTTATAAATCTTTAATGTGATGGTGTTCTTTCCATTGAAAGCATTTCTTTTCTGGAATAAGGGCTGACTCCACACTTCACTTTCACCCTTTACATCCCTCTCTGTTTATAAAGAACTACACACCACCCCTGATACCTGGCATCAGAGGGTCCCTAGGAGACAACGCATGTTCAGTATTTCTCAGCCTTCACCACTGGAAACTGATGGTGTTTGACATCTGTTAGAGCAGGTCACATGGCAGTGAAAGGCAATAAAAATGATCAGATTACATCTGTAGACTTTACATATTAAGGTTAAAAAATTACATGGTATGAATATACATGTACGTGTGTGCGTGCTCACTCAATTGTGTGTGACTCTTTGTGGCCCCATGGACTGCAGCCCACCAGGCTCCTCTGCCCATGGAATTTTCCAGGCAAGAATGCTGGAGTGGGTTGCCATTTCCTACTTCAGGGGATCTTCCCAATTCAGGGATTGAACTTGGGTCTCCTGCATTGGCAGGCAGATTCTTTACCACTAGCTCCACCTGAGAAGCCCCAATATGTATATGTATACATTTGTAACATTTTTTAATAAAAATATATGCATATGTAGTTATTTTTAATAAAATACATATTTAATTTTTTTAAAGGTTGCCTACCTTCCTCCTTATCATTCTTGCCTCCCACAAAGTCAGCAAAACCTTTTAGGAAAACAGATCCAGTGGAGGCCTGCCCAAAATATCCTCTTAACTGTTTCCTTGTTTAAAAAAAAATGAGCTATCATAGTTTCCGTATGCAGTAGGCTGAAATATTTTGATGAACTGCTTAATGTTTTAATTTTATTTTTAAGTTGCATACTTTATTTTCTTGCAAAATAAAAATGTAATATAAAAGCAAAAAACAATTAGCTATCAGGCCCAAAATGTAGCCAATTATGCTAAGCCCAAGGTCACCAAACTGAGACTTAATACCTAACCTGTCTATGGCTAACCCCCTGAATGCACCCCATCTTGTCTGATCTTGGAATCTAAGCAGGGTTGGACCAGTTAGTACTGGAATGAGGAATTAATACCTAACCAAATGGCAGCTTCCTCCTCTCCCAGGAACATCATCCTCTAGTCAGTCTGGCATTACCTGGTCACAGTAGTGAGGTGCCAGTGCCCAGGGTAGGTCACCCCAAAATATGCCTCAATGGCATATTGATTATTTTGAATCAAAGCTACTTAAGAAGCTTTGGTGGTCCAGTGGTTAAGAATCCGCCTGCCAAAGCAGGGGACATGGGTTCAATCCCTGGTCGAGGAAGATCCCACATGCCAGGAGTAATTAAGCCCCCTCGGCAAGAGAAGCCACAATAAGAAGTCCACACATCGCAACTAGACAGTGGCCCCCATCTCCACAACTAGAGAAAGCCCACGCACAGCAACAGAGATCCAGTGTAGTCGAAAATAATTTTTTTTTAATGGCCAGTGTTAGAGGGACCCTGAACCCTCTTAAATCTCCCTGGAAGCAGGAAAATATCTCCCCTGTGAATGGCACTCTCCCTGCATCAGGAGGTAGAGGACACCCTTATCACCAGAGAGAGGGAATTCAGAAGCCTATATGAACAAGCCTGGCTACTGTTTCAATGTACCACCCCAAGCCCAAACTCTGCTTAGATTCTTCACTAATTAAGCACCCAAAGCCTTAGTTTCTTCTCCCTGTCAATTCCTCACAGATTGTTTCTTCATCTAAAGACTAAAAAAGGTGCCCGCTTTGTCCATTTCTTAGGTCTCATTTCTCTGAGACATCCATGAGCATGTATTAAAACGTGTCTCTTTTTCTCTTGTTAATCTGTCTTTGGTCGATTTTATTACTAGTCCAGCCACAAGAACTCGGGAGGGGTAGGAGGGATATTCTCCGTCTCCTACAGAGGTGAAGTGAAGGGAAAGTCAGTCAGTCATGTCTCCAGGCCAGAAGACTGGAGTTTTCTCCAAGGGATCTTACCAACCCAGGGATTGAACGCAGGTCTCCCGCATTGCAGGCAGATTCTTCATCAGCTGAGCCAACAAGGGAAGCCCTCAGTTTGTCTGATAGACCTCTGTTGGCCCTCCCAAAGGAAGGTGGCCTTGCCTGAAACAATCAGATCTCTGCTAGAATAACTTCCTGTCCTGCCTCCTTCTGCTTTCTGAACAGCTCCTCGGACCCCTTTTTATTTCCTAGCAGGGATGCTGCCTGGTTCCTGAATCGCTGAAGAAAGCCAGTGTGATCTTTAAAAGTTACTCAGTTAAAATGTGTTTTCCAACAGCTCTTCAGACTTCTAACCCAGTGTGTCCCTCAAGCCCACCTCCCATACAGATGTCTGTGCTCCTGCAGCAGATACAGTCTTACTGTGTCTGCCCACAAGGCAATCCGGCCTCAGGCTGCCTGAAATGAACAGTCGCTGCCACTGCCTGGCACCCACACCATTCTCCTCCCATCTGAACAGGTGCATGTCTGGGTGCACTCCAGTTTGGGGTTTCCCTAACCAAGAAATCTTCCTCTGAGGGCCCAATCAAGACCTACTTACCCAGAGAGCCATTCCTGATTAACCAGCAAAGCTTTTAGTTTACTCCTGCAACTGTTCTTCCCTGGATGTCCCTGGTGGCTCAGATGGTAAAGAATCTGCCTGCAGTGCAGGAGACCTGTGTTTGATCCCTGGGTAAGGAACCCCTGGAGAAGGGAATGGCTACCCACTTCAGTATTCTGGCCTGGAAAATTTCATGGACTGTAAATATAGTCCATGGGGTTGCAAAGAGTCGGACGTGACTCACTCAAGCTATTTTTATTTTTATGTACCCAAACATCCCAACATCTGTTCACTTTTAATAACATTTAGGACATAGACACCTGATACATGTTTAATCCTTGCCCTCCTACACTGTTATGTGTAAAATGAAGATAATAATAAGTAACTTCACAGGGCAGTTATAAGGATCACATAGCGGGAGGTATATAATTGGTGTTCAATCAATGAGTGAAATAACAACCTGAGTGCACACAAGATTTCATAATGTGAGTAGCCTTCCCTTTCAACTCAAGAGAAGCAGAATATATGCAAGATTTCATGCATAGGTCCCACAAGTGACTGTCTTTCATCTGTTGACCAGCAACTCATCACCTCGCTAAAATGCATCTTCCCCTTTATAGTGACTCCACTAGACTGAGGGCTTCTCTTGTGGCTCAGCTGGTAAAGAATCTGCCTGCAATGCAGGAGACCTAGGTTTGATCCTTTGGTTGGGATCTCCTGGAGAAGGGAAAGGCTACCCACTCCAGTATTCCGACCTGGAGAATTCCATGGACTATACAGTCCATGGGGTCCCAAAGAGTCGGACACGACTGAGCGACTTTCACTTCACTTCACAATAGACTGAAATTTCTTCTTCCTTCAATTAAAATCTGCATCCTTACAACTTCTACCTTTGGATCCTGGCTCAGCTCCCAGGCCTGCACAATATATATCAGGCCCCCGGACTCCTTGTCTTTACTTAGAAGCACCTACATTAGCCTTGGAGTGGGTCCCACAGACCAGGGTCCGTGCCCCCAGCACATCCACCACCAACACACACATTCACCATGAAAGCAAAAATTCTCAGAAAAATTAATTCTGAGCAGATGTCAAAGCTTTATTTCAAACTTGTAGGGAAAAAGACAGCACAAGGGAAAAGTCTGTCCACAAAAACAGTCTTAGGAAAGGGCTGTTTTAAAAACTGAAAGGAACATCTAGATAAGCGGTTCTCAAACTTTAGCTGCTTCAGAATCCCCTGTACTGGGTTGCTTCAGTCGTTTCGGACTCTTTGGGACCCCATGGACTGTATAGCCCACCAGGCTCCACTGTCCACGGGGACTTTCCCTGCAAGTTTGAAATAAAGCTTTGACATCTGCTCAGAATTAATTTTTCTGAGAATTTTTGCTTTCATGTTGGATGTGTGTGTTGGTGGTGGGATGTGCTGGGGGCACGGACCCTGGTCTGTGGGACCCACTCCAAGGCTAATGTAGGTGCTTCTGAGTAAAGAAAAGGGAGTCCGGGGGCCTGATACATATTGTGTAGGCCTGGGAGCTGAGCCAGGATCCGAATACTGGAGTATTCGCCAGGCAAGAATACTGGCGTGGGTTGCTATGCCCTCCTCCAGGGGATCTCCTTGGCCAACGGATAGAACCCGCGATTTTTATATCCCCTGAATACTTGTTAAAATAACTAGCGATGGGCCCACCCCAGTTTCCCATTCAGTAGGTATCAAGCGCGGATGAGAACTTAAATCTCTAAGTAGTTCCAGGTGAAGTTGTGGCTGCTAGCCCTGGGATCACTTTGCGAACTTCTGATCTAGACTGTAAATAAAATTGTTGCGACGGAGAACTGATTAATTTCACGGAGATATAAAGCTGCCACGCTTTAACCTATTGGACAAGTAACCCTGACCGTGGCATCCCAGAGCTGAGTTTGGTGCATTTTCACCAGAAATACCCAGCCGTCCGGTTCCCTCCCCGGGCAAGATCAGAGGAATGCCATTTGATTCAACAGTAGGGATTTTGCTTTTCAAATTGGGAAGCTTTGCGGATGAAATTTGGAGAAGCAATCCCCTCCAGTATTCTTGCCTGGAGAATCCCACGGACAGAAGAGCCTGATGGGCTGCAGTCCCCAGGGTCGCACAGACTCGGACACGACGGAAGCAGCTTAGCACGCACGCATGCACGCGGATGAAATTTAGAACGAGCTTTCCCTTTTGGCTTCGCCCCCGCCCCGGCAGAAGTAAAGTAAAGTAAAGTCACTCAGTCGTGTCCGACTCTTTGCGACCCCGTGGACTATAGCCTATCAGGCTCCTCCGTCCATGGGATTCTCCAGGTAAGGATACTGGAGTGGGTTGCCATTTCCTTCTCCAGGGGAGAAGTTACTGCTGCTGCTAAGTCACTTCAGTCGTGTCCGACTCTGTGCGACCCCATAGACGGCAGCCCACCAGGCTCCCCCGTCCCTGGGATTCTCCAGGCAAGAACACTGGAGTGAGTTGCCATTTCCTTCTCCAATGCATGAAAGTGAAAAGTGAAAGTGAAGTCGCTCAGTCGTGTCTGACTCTTAGCGACCCCATGGACTGCAGCCTACTAGGCTCCTCCATCCATGGGATTTTCCAGGTAAGAGTACTGGAGTGGGGTGCCATTGCCTTCTCCAGCCCCGGCAGAAAGATCTACTCTTTTCTCACGGCTACCAGCGCGCATCCGCCTCTCACCACCCGGGGGCGCTACGGTCACAGGATCGCTGCACTTCCGGCTCTCCGCTGGAGCAGGGCGGCTGCAGCCCCCCACGCGCCGTATTGCGCACGCGCAGCAGCGCCTCCGACGCCAGACCAGGAGACGCTCCGGAAGTGGCCGGGAGGAGAAGCCACCTAGGGCTGCCCCAGAACGGCTATTTCCACTTCTTGCTCGCCCTTCAAGTCTCAGGCTTTACCTGGGCCGGAATTAATGAGCCAGGCTACTCTACAGAAGGGAATCTACGAAATTCAAATGTCTGGATTGAAAAAGAAAGGCTCTGCCGAAACCCGGGATCGAACCAGGGACCTTTAGATCTTCAGTCTAACGCTCTCCCAACTGAGCTATTTCGGCGCCCTTTTTGTCGCCCTCACAGTAAACTATCACTGAACTTCTGACGTTGGCTTCTTCCCTCTCTTCCCAGCAATCACTTAAAAATGTTTCTTCCTTGTCAAATTAAGTGGTTTTCTTTTTTTAATGTCTATACCTAGATGTCTGCCTTTTTATGAGCCATGACTAAATAGCTAAGTATACGTTACTTAACTTTTTCCAGTATAATCTGAACCTCTGGTTTAATCGTCGACAGCCGGCAGCATGAACGAGCCGGTGTCTCGGCTGCAGGATTCAGGGGTCGGGCTGGCCCGCAGCCCGGCCGAGCGGGGTCAAAATCAGCGATGGCTGCGCGCCCCCCGCCCCCAGGGCTCCGCGGCTTATTGGCACCCGGGCTCAGTCCGCCCACAGCTGTTTCCAGCGGTCCCGATGGAGGGTGTCCCATTGGCAAGCCCCCTGCCCTAGGAGTAGCCCCTTCCAGCTGTGACCGCACACTTTTCATTATTGGTATAGACAAGAAATGGACCAGGGCATGGAGGCAGAGCTGCAGTCTCCGCGATCCCGGGTTCTCGCCCTGCTGCGTTTACCTGCCACCACGCTGCACGGAATCAGCCAGGTACATCTTAAAAGCTTGGCGAGCTCATTGACCACGGTCACCCAATATCAATACTAAATGTTTCTGAAGCACCAGCTACGTGTCAAGCACAGACACTGCACCGCCCAAATGCCCTTTTTGTTTTGTTTTGCCTTTTTCCCCCTCTCCAATTAAATTGTAATTCTCCAAAGGCGGGGTTGATTATCACCGCCGTTTTACCCACTTACATGGAAGCTTCACAGCCAATTTTGAGGGATAGATGTATGTATGCATACGAATATGAAAGAAAAAAATGTTTGAATATGGGGAGTGATAGCCATCTCCAAGGTCGCTTTCTGAGTTCCTTTGTTGTAAATCCAAACAGAAGAACTTGGCATTTATCAGAAGTCATTGGTTAAGGAAGAGAAGAGACCAAAGCGAGCTTGGGGATGGATAGAGTTCTGTGTAGGCTTAGGAGAGGTTGGAGTGGAAGAAGGAAAAATTTGGAGCCGCTTCCTTGTGCAGGTCAAACGTAAAGAGGTGGGGAAAGAGGGTTTTTCTTGAATGTCATGAATGTGGCTACCTTTCACATTCTCCTCCAAAGACTGTAGGGAAGGCTTGAACCTGGGTGACTAGGAAAGTGACAGGTAAGTTTTAATGGGATTTGGAATGGGTGTAGGGATGAGGAAAAAGTTGGAGTTCATCACCTACCCCTATCTTTGCATCAGGTCCAAGCCCTTTCCCTGGGGAGGTGGTAAACATACCCTATTCCATACCCTCATGTGAATCCACTTCCAACTGGCTCTAAAGATGAACGAAGAGAATCTGGACCACTACCCAGTGGAGACCACAGCACCGATTTCGACCATTATTCTGCACACATGGACCAGAAAATGTGTATCAGGGACCTTAAACTCACCTTCTTGTATCTAGTGATGACGTTAATGCTGATCTTCAGTTTCTTTGTTCATGGCAGGAGATGGCTTACATAAAAAAAACTCTGTTATGAAAAAATATTTATATATACCCTTTTTTCAATTTATGTGTTACCATTTTTTCCAAACAGTACAAAGATGTTGGACACAAATACTTAATAAATTGTGTGGGCCTGAGTACTTCATGAAAGGAACTGTTTGGTATTTCTTCTGGCCTGAGGGCATTGGAAAAATTTACTGAGACAGGAGGAGCATTATATACAGAGAAAGTTTGGAAGCCTCTAGCTTAGTGCCTTGATGCTGATAGCAGTGTTGAATGAAAATTACTACTGAGTTTGGGAGAAAAATCTGCTTTGTTCTCAAGATTATAGAAGCTAGAAGAACCATCAGGCTTCTGCAGAGACCAAATGCCAAGGGCTAAAGTGAAGGGAAAAGTTTATGGACATGCTCACAGTCGGAAGGGACTGATGATAAGTTGGCATCTAAATCAGTGAAAGGACTCCATGTTGAAAATAAACTTTGGCTGCAGTCTTGTCTCCCAAAGTAGTCCAAGGATTCTGGCCAACTCCAGTCTAATTACCTATGATAACCATGAAGACTAATTATGGGAACTAACTAGAAGATCTAAAAATAACAAAACTGAAGAGAATATATTGTATATAGTTATAGTGTCTAATAAATTTTTGAACAACTATCGATTGATAATCTGTCCTGAACTTTGCTCCTGGGACCTCACAGTCCAAAAAAGTAACACTTATTTTTATTTGCCTCTGATTTTAGTCAGTATTTCTCAAAAATGTTAGAAAGAAGGGAGTATATCAAAAGGACATAAGAGCCAGTTTGAAGGGGCTCTTACTGGCCAAATCTGGGGAAATCTAGGCTTCAAAATAAATAAGGAAGGTGATAACTACCCCTTGAATAAAATAAGAATCCATGAGTATAATAATGCAGAGAGAATGAGATTGAGGGTTCTAGCCAACAGGTAAATAATTTGCATTGACCGAAAAATGGCTCCGAGGGTAAAGCCATCTGCCTGAAAGATGGAAGACCTGGGTTTGGTCGCTGAGACCTGGTTTCAATCCCTGGGTCAGGAAGATCCCCTGGAGAAAGAAATGGCAACCCACTCCAGTACTCTTGCCTGGAAAATCCCATGGACGGAGAAGCCTGCAGGCTGCAGTCCATGGGCTCACAAAGAGTCGGACACAACTCAGCGGCTTCACTTTCACTTTTGACTGAAAAATATGGATGGAGTGGTCGCATTGAAAATCACCATTTTCCAAGCATGATAGTAAAGACTGGTTGGGTCAAGAATCATCAGTGGATGCTATGTCTTCAGGCAAAATTATACAATGGGCAAGATTATGGCATGGTCTCAACGTATCTCTTTGTAGATTCCTTAATAGTTGCAAAGGGGAAATAGAAAGTATACGGTGGGGAAACTGGACAATGCCTTAATCTGGTCATCAAGATGAACCTCACCAGTGAAGGACACTGAAACATCATGTGCCTGCTAATGTGAGTCCTTCAAAAGGACACAGCTTGCCACTTCAATCATGGTCCAGTCAGGGATGCATAACCTGAATGGAATCATGAAGTAACATTTAACAAATCGTAATATAAAGGCAATCAAGTAAATGACTGGCGTATATTCTTCAGAACTGTTAAGGTGATGAAAGCAAAGAAGAGCTGGGCCACTGTTCCAGATGGAAGGAGGCAACAGAGACATGACAACTGAAAGGTTGTTGTTGAATCATGTGAAGACACCGGGATTCTTGGCCCCGGAGGAGAAGAATTCAACCCGGGGCCAGAGACAAGGCTTGATCACTCAGAGCTTTTGTGTAATTAAGTTCTATTAAAGTATAAAGGAGATAGAAAAAGCTTCTGACATAGGCATCAGAAGAGGGCAGAAAGAGTACCCGCTTGCTAGTGTTAACAATGAAGTTATATATTCCAAAGAATGTCTGGAGGTTGTAAAGACCTCATCAGACCTACTCCCATAATTTACATTTTAAGATAACAGAATTAGCCAGAAGGTTTAATCCAAAGACTGTCCTCAGGCAGGATACATTATTGTTATATAATCCTAAGGAATGTAGAGAAGGAAAAAAAGTTTGTCCTTTCTTCCTCCTTGAGAATTCCAGACCCCTCTCTCCTTGGGAACCCCTAGACTCCTTATCAACCTGCCTAGGAACTGACTCTCTCACAACTAAAAGTAATATGTGATGCCGAACTGGTTTCTATTCAGGAGGGAAAATGCTTTAAGGATCGTAGTAGAGCAATTAAAAAAATTAGAACACGGGCTATAGATTACATAAAAATGTCATGTCAATGTTAAAAAACCATAGCTAGGTGAGGAAATATCCTTGTTTTAGGAAATACCAGTGTATTCAGGTATAAAGAAATATCATAGCTGCAGCTTACCCTCAAATGGTTCAAAAAAATAAAATGATGATGTGTGGGCAAATACAAAGAGAGAGAGAGACACAGAGAGAGAATATGAAAATGTAAATAGGGGAAAATATTGAAAGTTGGTGAACAGGGGTAAAAGATACTTGGGACTTTTCTGTGCCATTTTGTAACTTTTATGAAAATTGGAAACTCAGAATTAAAAAGAATTTTTAAGATTGCTGCTCTTCTGGAGCCAAAAAAAATTCCATTAGAATCATGGTAATGCTAGATATGGCAGAGACCATGAGGTTTATTTAGCCTGATCCACAAATTTACATATCAGGAAACAGAGACCCAGAGATGCTACAGACAGCTTGCTTAAGGATACCGTCTTAGTTGGCCTGGGCTGCCAGAACAAAGTACCATAGATGTTGGGAGGGTGGAGTGAGGCACTTTAACAGCAGACATTTATTTTCTCAAGGTTTGGAGGCTGGGAAGTCTAAGATCAAGGTGATAACAGAGTAGGTTCCTCTTGAGAGCGCTCTTCCTGGCTTGCAGATGGCTGTCTTCTCACTGTATGCTCACGTGGACTTTCCTTGGTGCGTGTTCATGGAGATCTCTCTCTCTCTCTGTCTCTCTTTGTCTTCTGTCTCCGTCTCATTGTCTTCCTCTTCTTCTAAAGCCACTAATCCTATTTGGTTAGGTCCCTACTTTTAGGACCTCCTTAACCTTAAGTACCTCCTAAAAGTTCCCTCTCCAAATACAGTCTCAATGGCAGCTAGGCTTCAATATGAACTGGAAGAGAAGAACAGTTCAGTTCATGCCAGTTACACAGTTAATTTGGTGCAGAACTGATTACTGATCCACAAAGCATATTCTACAGCCTCTACCAAATGCTCTTAATTTTTTTTTAAAAAAAGACCCCATTTCAATGAAAAATCGGCATGAGTCTAAATCTGTATCTGGAGTTTGGGGTTAGGGCTCAGCTTCTCTTGTAGATGCTTTTTTTTAATGGGTATCTCTATACCTCTTGAAATTCTCTATATGTAGAAAGAATTTTTTTCTTGATGTATAGAAAGTGATTTTCTCCAAAACTTATATATTAAAGTTGTAACTTAGGGGAGCAGTATAAAAAAGTTAGTAGATTGCAGATATCATCAGTGTGCTGAATTGATCCAAAAGAAGTTAATTTATTTAAAGCCATTAAACACAAGTCTATAAAGACCTTATTGGCTTTTTTGTTTTTGTTGAATCACAGACATCAATATTAAGCCTTGGGGTATACTTACAAGGCCAGAAACAATTAAGTAAATTATACTTAAGAACAACCAACTGAGCTTTTTCTATATTCTAATCTAATCCTCCCACATCCATCAAGCAAACACTTAACTAGCCATGTGGATTTTGCACGATGCCTTAAAGGCCAAAGAACTTGGACTCCAGAGCTTGAGTTTCAGAGGCTTGGCCATGCTTTAAATAATTGTCGGCTTGTCTTGTCTCCTTTCTTGATGAACTGGGCCAGCCTCCCACCTGCGTCCCTGCTCCATCTCCCTACTCCACCCTATTCAGCGATTAAGGAATAAGACCTGGTTATTCACCCAAAGAAATAAGGCAGAATAAACAAGTCAGGACTTCCCTAAATCCCTTGTTTAAAAAAAAAGAAAGAAAGAAAGCCAGAAACAATAAATAAATCTGTCTCTTCCTTTGCCCCACTGAAGATGCACGAAGTGAAAGCGTTTGTTGCTCAGTCGTGGATGGTAGCAGACCAGGCTCCTCCGTCTATGGTATTCTCTAGGCAGAATACTGGAGTAGGTTGTCATTCCTTTCTTCAAGGGATCTTCCCAGCCCGGGGATCAAACCCAGATCTCCTGAATGGCAGGCAGATTCTTTACCATCTGAGCCACGAGGGAAGCTAAAGATGCACAAGGCAGTGTTAAATGACCAGAGGCTCAGAAAAGGAGGACACAGAAGCACCTGTGCTATTTGGTCCTGATGCTTCTCCAGCCTCCCAGGTGCCCAGCACTCTTGACTCTCCCCTCTGCTTTCATCCACCACTCTAGCTCTGTCTGTTGCATCCTTACACCCTCAACTCTGTGTCCCTCCACTGGCCACTTCCTGACCCACCTCACTTTTCCTTGGGACTCTTGGTGACAAGTCAGTGCTTCTCTACCCTTCCTCCCTGTCCCCCTTGCACACACAGGCCAGAGTTCCTCTGGAGGACATTTTTGCTTGGAGGGATGGGGTGAGACGGACTGCAGAGCTAGCTTTGCTGCTTGCTGTGCTCAGGATCTGCAGTGGGAAGCAGAAGCCTCCTGGAACGTGGTCTCCTCTGTCCTGCAGGGGGAGTTGTCAGGGCAGGTGTCCAGGGCGCTCCTAGGTTATTCAGAAGGTAAAGATCTGCCTGCAATGCAAGAGACCAGGGATCCCTGGGGCAGGAAGATCCCGTGGAGAAGGGAATGGCTACCCACTCCAGTATTCTTGCCTGGAGAGTCCCATGTACAGAGGAGCCTGGAGGGCCGCAGTCCACGGAATCTCGAAGAGTAAGACACAACTGAGCTACTAACATTTTCACTTTTTTCGGGTTACAGGGACAGTAAGCAGAGCCCTGATCCTAGACTCTCCCACTCAGCTATCCAGCACCTTCCCTTCATTAGCAGTTGGGAAACATTACACTCAGTTTTCTCCAGCCACCAAAGGCTGCATAGGGTTCAGAAAGGGCTGCAGCTCCACGCGTTTTCCCATAGATGGTTGGGTGTCCAGAGCTTTCTCGAGGGACAGGAAGGAAGCCATCATCACATCACAGATGGAAGTGTTCAGACGGTTAATTTATTGCCCTCTTGATGATTGGGTGGTTGGAAAAAGGAGAATGCTTCAACTTGGGAATGACTGAGGCTTCCCTGCTGCCCCATAAGGAATGGGAGGCATAAAATCAAAGTATTTTTTCCTGTCTCCGTGAGACGTAAATACAATCACATGTGAGAGACATGCAATCACACCGGTGCTTGTGTAATATTTACAGGTGATCTCACATTGATCAGCTGGGACAGTAGCCTCTGCTTTGTGAGTGAGTCAATAAAAGCCCCAGAGGTTAATGATTCTCTGAGTCATACAGTCGTTTGGTGACAGAGCTGGGACCAGAACTCAGTTCTGAGCCCCAGGCCAGGGTGATCACACTGCACAATGTCTGTCCCTGTATTAGACCAGCTTTACTGAAATATAGCAGTGGATTTAAATCTATAGTCCACATGCACATCGGGGGCGTTAGGTTTTGAGGCAAGCGGTCTTCTTGACCTTAGCGAGGAATCTTGCTGTTTACACGAACCTGGCTCATTTCCCCAAGCACAGGAGCAAAGTTTATGCTGATGTTGCTCTGAGAATCTTGAGGCCTAATTGCTTTCGATTCACAGTGCTCTGATGAAACTCTGGACTCAGAAAAGGACCTGCTAGGAATCGTTTATACCTCAGTGTAAATGGAAGTCCTTCAGCCCATTGTTATGGGCTTCCTAATCCTGCAATATAATCGTGCCTAGGCATCACCTATGAAGTTCAGTTCAGTTCAGTCACTCAGTCGTGTCCGACGCTTTGCGATCCCATGGATGGCCTATGAAGGCTTCTTGCCGAGAAATGTTTGACCCGAAACTACTCAGGTCTCTAGGTAGACCTAACTTTCAGTTTATAAGAAATTCAGAAAATGGAGAAATAAGTAAGATGACACATGAAAAAAAAACTAGACAAATCCGGAGAATAAGACATTCTCTAAGACTTCTGGTTTGCTGTCTTCAAGATAGCAGCGTTATGAAAAAACAAAACATCAAAAAGATGGGGATAGAGTTCTATATGAGATTATTAATAAAAGGACATAACCCACAGTAATGTGTGGACTTTTTTTGGAGCCTGGAACAGAATATATACATAAATAAAGAGAATTTGGGGGATAGAGAGGGAAAAAAATGTTTTCTTTCTACTCATTTTAGGTTTCCTAGATGGAGTCCTGTAAATTTTTCTGACAAAAGGTAGATTAACAAGAGAAAAACATTTTGTTTCTTAACCTGTGCATTGCACATACTCGTGGAAGCCCCCAGTGATGAGTAACTAAAAAAAGTGATCAGAGGGACTTCCCTGGTGGTCCAACGGCTAAGACTCTGCGTGCCCAGCACGGGAGGCCTGGGGTTTGATCCCTGGTCAGGGAACTAGATCCCACGTGCCACAAGTAAAGATACAATGTGCCACAACTAAAGCCAAATAAATAAATAAATATTTTAAAAAGAAAAGAGTGGTTGAAAAAATGGTATTGTCATTATGCAGGAGAGTGCTATGGTTTTAGGAGATTTATGCTGAGGTATTTAGGGTTTAAATATCACCAATGTCTATACCTTACTTTTATGTCTCAAAAATACACATATATAGATAAAATCAAATGGCAAAATGTTAATGATTGTTGAATTCTAAGTGGAGAAATTTATCTCTCAATTTTTCTGTATGTTTTACATTTTTCATAGTGAAATTTTGAAAAAGATAAATATTAGTCTTATAGATCCTAGAAATTTCCAAATTCTAATGCTATTTTTTACTAAAGATGTAAGAACCTATTAATGGAATCTTAGGCATCAGAATATAGCTAAAAATCTATTTTGTGAGAACAGAGAAGCCCTTTCCAAAATCCATGATTAGTCTAAGTAGCCCCTTAGTCCATCTAGTGCTGGTGCTTGTTCTATATATTTCTGGAACATATTTTTAGAGTCACCAAATTGGGACATATGGTCTGACAAAGAATATTTCCCCCACTTCTGCTTTTACACACATAAAAGCCTCGCTGCTGCTGCTGCTAAGTCACTTCAGTTGTGTCCAAATCTCTGTGACCCCGTAGACAGCAGCCCGCCAGGCTCCGCCATCCATGGGATTTTCCAGGCAAGAGTACTGGAGTGGGTTGCCATTGCCTTCTCCAATGAAAGCCTTACAAAGCTGTAAAAATCAAAACATGTGTAAAAGTGATTTTGTTTATTGAATGTATAGTGAATCTCCTTTCTGGAAAAAGAAAAATAGCACAGTTAAGTGAAATTATGCTGTTTCAAGACTTGGAAAACAGTTGCATACCTTGTAGTCAACTCCAATGTGATTTACAGCAAAATCTTTAACTTTACAAGGTCAACTTAATAATTTATCATGACATATGTTGGGGATTAAAATGTCTTCCTTGTCTTTTATTCTTAACTTTTAATTTCCTTTTTGAATCAGGCTTTCAGTTTTGACCTTCATAATTACTAAGGAAAATCAGATTGCAGTAATTAGAATATTGCAGAAACATCATCTAAAACTATGGTTTGATTAGTCCATTAACTTCCGCAACCACAATTTCAACTCCTAAGAATTTTAAACTGATTTAATTTTAGCTATGTAGTATATTCTTCTTCTTCTTTTTTTTTTTTTTTTTTGATAGCTGAAATATTTGTAGAGTAAGTCTAAGGTAGCACACTTACTTATAAAGTTAGGAGGGCAAAAGGAAAACCTGCAGAATAGCTGATTAGGTAAAGGGAAATGTGTAGTTTCTAAACAGTAGTACATAGAATTTTCGCTTGATATGTAACACTCAAATAGCTAACATAATTTTACTTTGGAAGCTTTTTTCTGGACAAAGAAAAATTGCTTCACTTAGGTTTATTCTGTTGAAAAATATGTGAAGGGCTGAGCTCCAGAGCCATTAATCAAAGTTTAAAAATTTGCTAGAAATAGGAAGATGCTTCTCAAGAGGCTTATTTGGCCTCTCTTATTTTAAAAAATTTCTTTTATCTGTATATTCTAGTCAGCATTTTACCCTGAAAGTGTGCTTTCCCTTCTGTTCTTCCCCTATAGCAGCTAATTCTCACAACTGTTGCTAGAAAGGGAGTAGTGTTTTCATTCCAAGTCAGTAGATGAGGGGCCAAGCAAAATATAGAACTGTCATTAGATTTTTTTTTTTTTTTTTTTTTTTTGGCTGCCGCTTGGCATATGGTATTTTAGCTCCCTGACCAGGGGTGGAAGCCATGACCCTTGCAGTGGAAGCACAGTCCCAGAACTGTTGTTATCAGACTTTTGATTGGAGGGTTTTCCATCAGTTTGGAGTCAAGAATTGCTTCCTTTGCGCCTCAAACTTGACCTAATTAAGTCAAGATGATGAAAAGGAACTTTCCTACTTTCTGCATGTGGGATAGAAGGATTCCATTGGTAAAGTAGAATATTTTCTGCCCTTGGGTAAAACTCGTCTTTTTAGGAGTGTGTCAATTTAAACATAATGAGTTTGGTTATAAACACAACAATATTAGCAAAACTGGCTAGTAAAGCTAAGAGATCAAAGAAGAATTAGTCAAAGACATAAGTTTCTACAGTGAAGGAGCAAAGTGAGGATTAAAGAGCAGTCCTTCTAGACAACAACAAAGCATAAGTGAAATCTGTAGCAGCTGCAAGACGCAAAACTGGCTTACCACTTAAAGTGTGAGGTTTCAAGGAAAATGTGAGCTTTAGGTGGTAAGTGGCATGTGAAAAAGCAAGGGGTTCTGAGTGGAGTGGGGATGTGTGTGTGGAGAGAGAGGCAGATAGAGTCCAAGAAAGACAGAGACAGCAATGAAGAGCCTGCTCCTTTAAAACGCCCGCAATTGAATAGAGATGCTGCATGTCCAGGTCATGGAATACAGAAACAATTGCACCACCAGGAACCACAGATCTAGCGGGGCACACAAACACAAACCTATAAACAGATGTATCAACCAAGTAATATGTGATGGTAATACAGAGGACAGAACCTCACCCTCTGCAGGTGAGGCCAACTTTGGTGAGTGGCTGACATTTAAATAAGGTTTTCAGGGTTGACCAGAAGTTCTTCAGATGGAGAGGCATTCTGGCAGCATGGACAACTATGCTAAGGCACAGGGCCTGAAAGGGCCTTGCATCCAAAGGAGACCAGCATGGCCAAGTGTGAGGGCAGCTGTGGATGGACCTGAAAGGCAGGAGGCAGCCTGGGGATGGGCCACTCTTTGGAGATTCATGCATTGGGCAACAGGGAACCCAAACATATTTTCTGCATCAGGGACTGGTTTGATTGATATCCTCTTTTCCAGTAGGTCAGTGGGCAGGGCTGAAAGATCCCAGTCTCTAATCATGCGGCCTTTCTAGGGACCCGCCCCATCCCTGGACTAAAAGCGCCACCCTAAGTCACTCAAGTAGCATAAACAACTATGATCAAAAGTTGATCAAAAGCTCCTTAAGAAAAACAAAGACACTCCTGTCATTCAAGAAATACCAAGGGTTTTTGGAGCCTGCCAGGAGCCTGGGACAAAGACCAGATATATTTATTTATTTTTTCAAATATATTCCTTATTTTACCATTTAAGGCTTCCTGGACCTGGGTCATCCTTACGCAAGTATGTGAAAGTCACTCAGTCATATCCAACTCTTTGGGACCCCATGGACTGTAGCCTGCCAGGCTCCTCTGTCCATTGGATTTTTCTAGGCAAGAATACTGGAGTAGGTAGCTATTTCCTTCTCCAGGGGAGTCTTCCTGATCCAGGGATCGAACCCAGGTCTCCTGCATTGCAGGCAGACTCTTTATTATCTGAGATACCAGGAGCCCAGATCGTCCTCAGGGTTGGCCCTAACCTACCTTTACTCAGCTCCTTGGAAAACTGGTCTGGAATTCCATTTCTCTATTTCTCCAAACCTAATAACTACTCTTTATTATCCTCATGCTCTCATTCTCCCTTAACCCCACACTCCACTAAAATGACTAGAAAATTTGCCTGTACAAGGCTGAAGCCAGTGGGCCCTTTTTAAGTCTTTGCTTTACTGAACTTCAACTTGCCACCTGCTTGTGGTATAATTTCCTCTTGTTCTCTTCCACTTTTTCATTCTTCTTTTTTTTTTTTTTTAACCACTCCTTCTTAATCTCCCTGGCTTTCCTGCCTGCAGTTAAAACCTTGGTATTTCTTATGGCTTGTCTGTGAATCACCCATCAACTTTGTTATTTTGTATATTCTCCTTGTGGAGATTTACCATTTAACTCCTAAATACGTTTCTGTAGATCTCAAACCCTGCCCACCAGTTCGAACATCAGGTTCATGTTTGACTGTTTGCTAGATATCCCCAACTCAGGGTGGCTCAGGCCATAAAGAATCTGCCTGCCATGCAGGAGACCTGGGTTTGATCCCTGGGTGAGGAAGATCCCCTGGAGAAGGGAATGGCTATCCACTCCTATATTCTTGCCTGGAGAATTCCACGGACAGAGGAGCCTGGAGGGCTGGAGTCCGTGTCCTTGGATATCCCACAGATCCCTAAAACTCATGCACATGTGCTCAGTCATGTCCGACTCTCTTGCAACCCCATGGACTGTAGCCTGACAGGCTCCTCTGTCCATGAGATTCTTCAGTCAAGAATACTAGAGTGGGCAGCCATTTCCTCCTCCAGGGGATCTACCCGACCCAGGGATCAAACCCATGTCTCTTTCATCTCCTTCATTGCAGGGGGATTCTTTACCTCTGAGTCACCTTGGCTTCCCTAAAGCTCACCATCTGTGAAATAGAATTTACCATTCTCCACTCTTTCCAATTCAACATTCAAAACCTTAAAATACCACCTAAGAAAGTGCACCTCCCACATATAATCAATCAATGAGTTTTTTAATCTAAAGAGTTCTCACTGCTGTCACCAGTGCAACGTGTTTGGGGTGTGGTGCTTCAGGCCTTATCATCACCGGCCTGATTTACTGCCACGGCTTCATAACTTGGATCCCTGCAGGAGCTCAATCTTGCTTTCCTTTAAATTCATCTTTCATCCTGTTGCCAGAATGAGCTATCAAAAAAGTAATTTTTCAGTCAATAAAAATGGCAAAAGATCTCATAATATGTAAAAATGTTCATGATACATTGCTTAATGAAAAAAAAAAGCAGGCTCCTAAACAGTAAGTTCATTCGAATCCCATTTTGGTCTTTTAAAATGTGTATATACGTTCCAAGAAATGAAATGGAGAACATACATCTGAATATTAGCCAGAGTCTTTGTCCAGTGGTAGACCCTGAGTGGTTTGTGTTTTTTATTGATTTAGTTTTCCGAGTGTTCTGCAACGAGCACGTTAGTTTGAAATTAAGAATTAGATAAATCTCACAAATCCAATGATGTTGATTTCTTCCTTAAAATCCAGAATTAACTCTCTGCTGGTGCTGGAATAATGAGGTATGAGTGAGTACTCAGTCATATCTGATTCTTTGCCATCCCATAGAATGTAGCCCACGAGGCTCCTCTGTCCATAGAATTGTCCAGGCAAGAATACTGGAATGAGTTGCCATTTCCTTCTCCAGGGAATCTGCCTTTCCAGGGATTGAACCTCCATCTCCTGAGAGGCCTCCTGCATTGCAGGCAGATCCTTCACTGCTGAGCCACCAGGGAAACCCGGAAAAATGAGGTAAAAGCACTTTTTTCATGGCAGACAAGCCCCTCCACGGCCCAATCATGTTGCTGTCTGGCCTCCTCTCCCAGTTGTCTCAAATCATAGAGCAGAGGTTCTGAAACATTAGTGATCAGAATCACTGGGCCCCATCCCCAAAGTTTCAGATTCTGTAAGTTTGGGATGGAGCCCAGGAATTTGCAGGTCTAACAACAGATAAAAATGCTGTTGGTCTGGGTACATATTAAAAAGATTTTTATTATTGTGCTAAAATTTACATAGCAAAAGATTTACTATGTTAATTATTGTTAAGTGTACAATTCAGTGGCATTAAGTACATTCAGGATGCAACCATCATCCACATTCAGAACTTTTTCATCATACCAAATAGTAACTCCGCACCCATTAAGCAATTATTCCCCTCTTCTCTCAGCCTCTGCTCAATCTCTGCTCTACTTTCTATGTCTATGAATTTGCCTACTTTAGGTACTTCAATTAAGTGGAATCATACCATTCCATTGTTTGTATTGACCACATCTTTTCATTCATTTGTAGATGTATATTTGGGTAGGTTCCAGCTTCTGGAATGTTCTTTAGAACATTGGTATACAAACACCTGTTTGAGATCCTGTTTTCAATTCTTTGGGAAATATACCTAAATTGTTGGATCATATGATAATTCTATGTTTAAGTTTTTGAGCCCTTCATCAAATTTATTTCAAACTGGAGATCAGTTCAGTTCAGTGACTCAGTCATGTCCAACTCTTTGTAACCTCATGGACTGCAGCATGCCAGGCCTCCCTGGCCATCACCAACTCCCAGAGTTTACCCAAACTCATATCCATTGAGTCGGTGATGCCATCCAACCATCTCATCCTCTGTCATCCCTGCCTTCAATCTTTTCCAGCATCAGAGTCTTTTCAAATGTGTTGGCTTTTCGCATCAGCTGCCCAAAGTATTGGAGCTTCAGCTTCAACATCAGTCCATCCAATGAATATTCAGGACTGATTTCCTTGAGGATGGACTGGTTGGATCTCCTTGCAGTCCAAGGGACTCTCAAGAGTCTTCTCCAACACCACAGTTCAAAAGTATCAATTCTTCGGTGCTCTGCTTTCTTTATAGTCCAACTCTCACATCCATACATGACCAATGGAAAAACCATAGCCTTGACTAGACGGACATTTGTTGGCAAAGTAACGTCTCTGCCTTTTTTTTTTGTCTCTGCTTTTTAACATGCTGTGTAGGTTGGTCATAACTTTCCTTCCAAGGAGTAAGTGTCTTTTAATTTCATGGCTGCAGTCACCATCTGCAGTGATTTTGGACCCCCAAAAAATAAAGTCTGACACTGTTTCCCCATCTATTTGCCATGAAGTGATGGGACCGGATGCCATGATCTTAGTTTTCTGAATGTTGAGCTTTAAGCCAACTTTTTCACTCTCCTCTTTCACTTTCATCAAGAGGCTCTTTAGTTCTTCTTCACTTTCTGCCATAAGGGTGGTGTCATCTGCCTATCTGAGGTTATTGATATTTCTCCCAGCAATCTTGATTCCAGCTTGTGCCTTATCCAGCCCAGCATTTCTCATGATGTATTCCTCATATAAGTTAAATAAGCAGGGTGACAATATACAGCCTTGACGTACTCCTTTTCCTATTTAGAACCAGTCTGTTGTTCCATGTCCAGTTCTAACTGTTGCTTCCTGACCTGCATACAAATTTCTTAAGAGGCAGGTCAGGTGGTCTGGTATTTCCATTTCTTTCAGAATTTTCCACAGTGTACTGTGATCCACACAGTCAAAGGCTTTGGCATAGTCAATAAAGCAGAAATAGATGTTTTTCTGGAACTCTCTTGCTTTTTCCATGATCCAGCGGATGTTGGCCATTTGATCTCTGGTTCCTCTGCCTTTTCTAAAACCAACTTGAACATCTGGAAGTTCATGGTTCACAGTGAAGCCTGGCTTGGAGAATTTTGAGCATTACTTTACTAGCGTGTGAGATAAGTGCAATTGTGCGGTAGTTTGAGCATTCTTTGGCATTGCCTTTCTTTGGGCTTGGAATGAAAACTGACCTTTTCCAGTCCTGTGGCCACTGCTGAGTTTTCCAAATTTGCTGGCATATTGAGTGCAGCACTTTCACAGCATCATCTTTTAGGATTTGAAATAGCTCAACTGGAATCCCATCAGCTCCAATAGCTTTGCTCATAGTGTTGCTTCCTAAGGCCCACTTGATTTCACATTCCAGGATGTCTGGCTGTAGGTGACTGGAGATCAGAAGCTCAGAAGAGATTTTGGGTAAGGATAAGGAACTGGAAAAAAAAAAAGATAGTAATTAAAGCAGTGAGAGTAGATGCTATTTCCCAGATTTTTAAAACTATTTCTCAGTTTACTGGCTACATTCATGGCATCTGGGACCTTAGTTCCTCACCCAGGGATTGAACCTGTGCCCCCTTCATTATTGGAAGTGCAGTCTTGACCAGTTGACCACCAGGGAAGCCCCTTTCAGCAAGGTTTTTGAGGCTGATGACCCAAAGGAGAATTCCTGCCATGGAGGCAAAATGAAAGTCAGCAGTAAGTTGAATACACAGCAAGGGGAAAAGGGAGGCAGATTTTAAAGGGCTCTTGGAGACAAAAAGTTTTCATGTTGATTCTTTTCTAAAGTTGTTCTTTTTTGTTTGTTTTTAAATGTTTTACCTATTTAGGTTGCTGCCGGCTCTTCGTTGCAGTGCACAGGCTTCTATCGTGGTGGCTTCTCTTGTCGCAGAGCACAGGCGGTAGGGCACGGGGCTTCAGTGGCCGTGGTGCACGTGCTTGGTTGCCCCGTGGCATGTGGGATCTTCCCTGATCAGGGATTGAACCCAGGCCTCCTGCATTGGCAGGCAGATTCGTAACCATCGGACCACCAGAGAAGTCCCAAAGTTGTTGTTTTTTAAGATGATTTTTTAGAGCAGTTTTTGGTTTACCACAAAACTGAAAGGGAGGAATAAAGATTTCTCATATACTCCCTGAGCCTACATATGTATAGCTCCCTTATTATCAACATGATTCATCAGAATGGTGCTTCTATTTTTTTTTTAACCAAGGATGAATCCAAATAGTTTATCTTAAGGTTCACTCTGGCTCTTACACATTCTCTGGCTTTGAAAGTGAAAGTCAATCTGTCGAGTCCAGCTCTCTGTGACGCCAGGGACTATACAGTCCATGGAATTCTCCTGGCCAGAATACTGGAGCGGGTAGCCTTCCCCTTCTCCAGGGGATCTTCCCAACCCAGGGATCGAACCCAGGTCTCCTGCATGGCAGGCAGATTCTTTACCAACTGAGCTACAAGGGAAGCCCTTGGATAGATATAAATTGACATATGGACATCATACCATCATACAGGGTATTTTCACTGAACGAAAAGATCAGAAACATACGTGCAAGAACAAAGGACACAGAATAAGTGTTTTTATTTTGTCATCCACCCTTAATGACCAAACTCCATCAAAGACAACTTGCTCTCAATTTGTTCCATTTTCTGCCTGTAACTTCCTACAGCCACTTCCCTGAGCTCTTACCCCAACTCCATTTTCTCCAGAGCTCCAAGAAGCACTCCTTCCCTACACAACTAAGACCAGAGGACCATCATGTCGGTTGTTCTCACTCAACTCTCTGGCCCTTGTGCCTCATACTATGCCCAACTCTGGCTCAGTCTATTCTTACAGCTCTAAGAATTCTGAAATGACAGTGTTTTAACTTCAGGGCATGTTTCATTCTTGTTTGGCAAGTGAAAGTGAAAAGTGAAAGTGAAAGTCACTCAGTTGTGTCTGACTCTTTGCGACCCCATGGGTTTAGTCCATGTAATTCTCCAGGTCAGAATACTGGAGTGGGTAGCCTTTTCCTTCTCCAGGGGATCTTCCCAACCCAGGGATTGAACCCAGGTTTCCCTCATTGCAGGTGGATTCTTTACTTGCTGAGCCACGAGGGGAGCTGTTTGGCAAGTCCCCTAACTAATTTTGGATCTGCTTACTACTCTTTTCCCCAGCTTCATGTTCTACACTCCTATTACCCATCCTCGACCACTTCTGAGTTAATAACCTCACTTTCACTCCACAGAGGAAACAAGCCACCACTCATACACTGAAGCCAGAAAGTTGGGCATAGCCTTTGACTCTTCCTTTTCTCGGTGTGATATCCAATCAGTTACCTTTTCCAATCATCTTAAAGACTTTAGGGGAGAGAGGAATTAAAAATACATGATAATCAAGTACTTTTAAAAATTCTGTACAGCAAAACGAAGACATACTTTTAAAAAAGCCACATGATACATTAAATACATGAAAATATTGATAATTTTATAAATAAAATCATTTTAAACAGTTAATACATGGTAAAATTTCTCTGATACAAGATGACTTATATAATTCCATGATCGATTTTGAAACTATAAAAACTATCTCTTTTATAACTTAATTTTATAAAAATTATCAAAAGTTAAAAAGTGCTAGATATGCTTCCATTTGTTCCATTTTTAAAGCAATTGTAGCACAACATCTGACCTTAAAAAGATAAATTAGGGCATAAGGTTCATCCTATATTGCCTAAAAGACTTTAGAGACTTTCTAGGCAGTGGGAAAAGCTGGAGAGTTCAATGTCAGCAAAGGCTGTCATCTGCCCAGAGCTACCTGTCCTTGTTCTCAGAAACAGGAGATTCATCCTTCCCGACCCACATCTACCAAGGAGTCTTTCTATGCATACTGGTTCCTAATTTTCAGGATAAAATGTTTCTGAGAGAATTATGATTATTTAAATCCTATGCTGATACTGAACCTCTTCTAAAGATTGAGGCATTTTACATTTGGATTTTATACACAAAGTCATAATCTAATTCCAAATGAAAAAGAAGATGCTTCATTTGGTCACTTGATTTCATATTACTTGTCGAGGTAGGTAGGATAATTTCCTTCTTTCTCTGAAAACTGTCCCGGCTATACAAATGGTGGTTGTACCGGAAAGGGTTCTAATGCTTTTTCTGCATTCTTCCAGTTGTGAAAATTCTCTCTGTACCACTCAACTGATAAGACAAAAGACAAAACAAATAAAAAAAACTAAACATCAGTTAACCATATTTACTGAGTTCCTACTAAATAAGAAAAGTCTTGCCCATCAGCTAATGTGTAGGCAAAGATTGCCTAATGATGAAAACAATTCGATTTTGAACCAATGATGTTAATCAGGAGATGTTTCATCACCTGGAAACTTAGATTTAAGAATCAACAATTTTGGGGGGAGAATGGATACATGAATATGTATGGCTGAGTCCCTTCGCTGTTCACCTGAAACTTTCACAACATGGTCAATTGGCTGTACCATACAAAATAAAAAGTTTAAATAAAAGAAAAAAAAAAGAATCAACATTTCTTTTTCTCTTTAACTTCAAAAGTCCTTCAATGCTGAATTTGCTGGTTAAAACATTCTGAATTTAGACAATTCAGGGGAAAAGGTAGCTAAGTCACTTGTGCTGGTTTTAAAGTCACAGGAAAAAAGTGTAGTGTTTTGTTCATGTAAATAAATGTCACAATATTGCATGATAGGCATAGTGAGATGACATGAACTTCCTTCTGTTAATATGCAAAATTACTTTATGCTGCTATCTATAACTTTATTAATAAAGTTTTTCAGTTGAAAAAAATGATAAATTATCTTTGAATTTGCTTTTTAGAACTCAATGTAAGTATTTTCTATGTCCAGTTCTGAACCAAGACTTTTTTCCTACACTTGGGTATCTTTTTTCATGAGTTCATTTCTAAACAGAATTTAACAGATATACATACATATACACAGATTTTATATAGACTTATTTTAATATATTTCTGCTGCACACATTAAATTTGTTTCCTATTTGTTTGTTTCAGTATAAAAAGACTCAAGAGACTCAAAGACTGCAACTGTCTCTATTTTACCAAATCTCAGATGCCTGATCTTAAGATGAACCATTACTTTACAGATTAGTAAGAAAGAAAAAAAGTTGAAACAAGAATTATCAGACACTGCTGCTGCTGCTGCTGCTAAGTCACTTCAGTCGTGTCCAACTCTGTGCGACCCCATAGACGGCAGCCCACCAGGCTCCCCCGTCCCTGGGGTTCTCCAGGCAAGAACACTGGAGTGGGTTGCCATTTCCTTCTCCAATGCATGAAACTGAAAAGTGAAAGTGAAGTCGCTCAGTCGTGTCCGACCGACTCTTAGCGACCCCATGGACTGCAGCCCACCAGGCTCCTCCATTCATGGGATTTTCCAGGCAAGAGTACTGGAGTGGGCTGCCATTGCCTTCTCCGTTATCAGACACTAGTGACTGTAAAACACATACCTCTGAAGGAGGTGAAAAAAGTGAAAAATGTGCATCTGAGAATCAATGAAATAGGTATCTGACAAATGCTAATAAGAAGAAGCCTGATCAGAAGTTAGTCTGTGAAGTTCAAGACACTTAATTACTAATGTTAGAAATACATTAAATGCAAAAATTTGAAAAGCGAAAGTGATTTACCATAACATTCTGCCAAATTTGTAGTGTCCTAAAAAACAAATTATTGTGCCTTAAAATTTTTCTGAATCTCCCCCTACCCTCAAAGGATCAATTTATAACATACTTGTTTTTTTTATTCCTTCTTTCCAAGGTACTTTAGGTCTCCATCCCAAGCCATGTATTTTTTCTGACTTCATTGGATATCTCATGTCATTGGTAGGTCTTAGAAAACAAAACAGATTTAAAATGACACTGTGGATATATATTTACAAATCTAAATACTTAAGAGAAATGAGTCCATAATTCAAATTTTTTTCTCAAAAATTTTCCCCTGATGACCCCATTATAGAAAATTTATAAAATAAAGTATATGTTAAAAACCATCTATAATTCAGATGCCTAACCCTCTGTGGCTTATCCTTTACTTATTTCAACCACATATAAACTTGTTAGGACTCTTTATGCTACATGTCCTGGGTCTGGTAGTTTATAGACATTAGAAATTATATTTTAAAATACTGCCATAGCAAGATGTTATTATCCCTATGTCACATTCAAAGAAATCTCAGAGTTGGAAAGGGTCAATAAACTTTAAGTCATACCAGTATTAACGTTATACTTTATTCTTATTACATTTATAGTTAGGAAAAAATATTTTAGCAGAAAACTGAAGAGGAAAACTTTTCTGGGTAAGGACATACATTTATAATCTTATAAGTACCTAAGACTTGAAAACTTTCCCCCAATTTTTTAACTTGTTACTCACCTATCATCAACATAATCAACCCAGTTTTCCATTTCAGACTCTGAATTGGTCTCTTTGATCTGTCAAAAAGGAGAAGACGTTTAAGTCAAATTATAAAATGAGATCAGTGAATAAAAATGGTATTCAACTGATTCAAACTACAAGAAAAACAGCCTCCTCCAAGTGGGGAAGGCAGCTAAGGTGAATAACATTTTTATTAACACTTTCTATACTTTATAATCTAAATTCTAGCTGAAGCTCAGAAAGATTACACTTTATAAAAACTATAGGAAAAAATGAATTTTTTGGCTTTTGATTATTACTGAGTGTGATATTATGATTTAAAATCAGAAACGTCTATGTGATGTTCATCCCTGTTCCTGGCACAGAGCTCCTAAAAATACCTAAGTGATGAAAGATAAAGGTGTTGTTTGCTATTTATAACAAGTCCCTTTCAACTACATCCAGTTTATGTTAATGAGTGATTTTTGGAAAGCCCCTAAGAATGAAGACTGGTTGCCAAGGGAACCAACCCAGCAGTTAGAGGATGGAACTCAGCCTCCCTGCTCCCACCTCCGGGAAGGAGAGGAGACTAGAAGTTGAACTAATCATCAGTGGCCATGATTTAATCCATCATGCCTACTTAATGAAGCCTCCATAAAGACCCCAAGAGGAAAGCTTCCAGGTGCTGGGAGGGCGGCACACACGGAGAGGGTAGGAAGCTCTATCTCCTTTCCCTCGTATCGTGTGCCCTATCAGATCAGATCAGTCGCTCAGTCGTGTCTGACTCTTTGCGACCCCATGAATCGCAGCACGCCAGGCCTCCCTGTCCATTACCAACTCCCGGAGTTCACTCAGACTCACGTCCATCGAGTCAGTGATGCCATCCAGCCATCTCATCCTCTGTCGTTCCCTTCTCCTCCTGCCCCCAATCCCTCCCAGCATCAGAGTCTTTTCCAATGAGTCAACTCTTCACATGAGGTAGCCAAAGTACTGGAGTTTCAGCTTTAGCATCATTCCTTCCAAAGAAATCCCAGGGCTGATCTCCTTCAGAATGGACTGGTTGGATCTCCTTGCAGTCCAAGGGACTCTCAAGAGTCTTCTCCAACACCACAGTTCAAAAGCATCAATTCTTCGGCGCTCAGCCTTCTTCACAGTCCAACTCACATCCATACATGACCACTGGAAAAACCATAGCCTTGACTAGATGAACCTTTGTTGGCAAAGTAATGTCTCTGCTTTTGAATATGCTATCTAGGTTGGTCATAACTTTCCTTCCAAGGAGTAAGCGTCTTTTAATTTCATGGCTGCAGTCACCATCTGCAGTGATCTTGGAGCCCAGAAAAATAAAGTCTGACACTGCTTCCACTGTTTCCCCATCCACTTCCCATGAAGAGATGGGACCGGATGCCATGATCTTTGTTTTCTGAATGTTGGGCTTTAAGCCAACTTTTTCACTCTCCACTTTCACTTTCATCAAGAGGCTTTTTAGTTCCTCTTCACTTTCTGCCATAAGGGTGGTATCATCTGCATATCTGAGGTTATTGATATTTCTCCCGGCAATCTCGATTCCAGCTTGTGTTTCTTCATGCGCCCTAAGGATCTCCTCTATTCTTTGTAATAAACCGGGAATCCAGTGGGCAAACTCTTTTCCTGAGTTCTGTGACTTCCTCTAACAGATTATCTCAGACTTATACCTGGCTGATCAGAAGCACAGGTGAGTCAAGTCTCGGAACTGACATGTGAAGTGAGGGCAGTCTTGTGGGACTGAACCCTTAACCTATGGGATCTGACACCATCTACAGGTAGATAATGTCAGAATTGAGTTAAACTGTAGGACCCTACTAAGCTGGTGTCTGAGAATTGCTGGGTGTGGAAAACCCACACATTTGGAGTATAGAAATGTTCTGTGAGTAGTGCAAAGGAAAACATGCTTTTCCATTTGCTCAGTCACTCTTTCTACTGCATCTTGAGATTTATAATTGATGCTCACTAATACATACAGAACTATTATTTATATATCGTTGTTTCTTGATTCTAGGGCACACGATTTAACATTTGATTTCTTGAACTTGATTATGTCTTATAATGCATATGTACATTTAATATAGTGGAATTTTTTTTCCTGGAAAGCTGTGATTGAATAAGTGATACACTTTCCAAAAATGACACATCTCAGCACATAATTATGAAGTTCTTTCTCTTACCTTTCACTTTTCCAGTGAGTAAATGGTAAATTGCTGATTTTGACAAAATTTGTGATTATTGTCACTAATTCGGTGACTTTTGAAAATATTACCCTTTTATAATATATACATACCAGCTGTATTAGTTCTTTGGCAAGCTGGAGAACTGACATTTCAAAATTGGTTCCAATGTTATAAATTTCACCTGGTTTTCCCTTCTTGAGGACAGTGAGAAATGCTTCTACTACATCAGTAGCATAAAGGAAATTTCTTGTTTGAAGCCCTGTCCCATGAATGCAGCTAAAAAGATGAAATGAAAAAGAGAATCATAAAGTGTAAAAAAGTAAGCTCTCCCAAATCCGGGTAATGCAATGACAGTACAATTTCAGAGAAGCCAATTCCCATAAAGATCCTAGATATCTCTTACTGAAAATACAAATTCTCATGACTTCTAAATTTTATCCATGATTCTTAACACATCTCCAAATCGTCTGTGGGTACTCATTAGGAAAGTGGCAAACACCTAAGTGACCCCTGCAGAAATAGTTATTCATCAATTCTATACCTTAAGTTCATTTTGAAGACTATCTATAGTTCTAGGAATTAAATACATCTTTTGAAAAAAATAAAATTACGTAAAGATAGATGACAAATTGTTTAATGCCATAACTCAAACTTTTAAGGTAGATTATTTAAGGATTAAAATTATTTTAGTAACCAAATTATAAAGATGAATTAACCATTATAATTATTTTAAAAACTATTACTACTAGTTGTAGAAGGCATTGTTAAATTTGTTGTGACACTAAACTCTAAGGCCTCCAACTCTACCGCTTTATGATTTTCAAGAAAGACTGACACTAAATACTCTAACATACCAGAAAAACATGCATATAAAGGTAAATAACATACCATTTCCTGTTGTGTTGTAGTAAAGATATAAATTTTGGAATAACCTAAAAGAATATTTAAATATCATTTCAGACTTTGGAAATTCATTCATAATTATAAACTTGAACTCATCATAACATTAAAAGAATATTATTGTTAAGAAACACACGTAAGGATAAATTTTAATTATCAGTTCACAAAATACCTATTGTAATTTTGATAAGTAAAAGAACTCTAAGATCATTTTCTATTTCATAAAACCAGTTATCGCTAGATTAAAATGAAGATAAAATGATATAAATAGTGAAAAAGAGTTCAGGTAAAGTCTTCACGAACAGTTTATTCTCACTGTAAGCTCACTTTTGTGTTGGTTTTCTATCGGCATGAATCATAGCTTACTTTTTACTTTATATACAGTATCTACACAATAAGTTATTGTGAAATTAATATAAAGCAATTCCAGTGCCACTGTATACAAAGAAAATTCATGTTAAACATGGTGAGACAAGAAATTATTAAATTAATAATATGCATGTTAAGAATATTCTAAAAATTAAGCCAACTATATATTAATATCAGCAAATTATGATATGGCCCTTTTCTTTGGGCACACAGATCAATGCAATAGCTAAGAAGTAAGAAAATCCAGCTCAAATGTTTAGCAGTAAGACTAGTAGTTACTTAACATTGAGCTTTATGTTACAGAATCAACCATATATACATTTTCAGCCTTTTAACAACACGTTGTATTTGCTAAACTACTTTCTGGAAGACTCAGGCCTGCATAGTACAGAGGAGTTGGGGAACAGTTAATCAGCAGACTATAAGACAAATTTATGTACAAGCTTCCTGCATCACTCTCTAACTAGTGTCTACCTTTCTTTACAGCCTGACATATGGCCTGACTGCAGACTAGGAAGGAGTCTTCACCGGCAAGATGTTAATGATGGGAGTATTCTATAGTGCTTTAGAATCCTGCAACGTACAAGGCATGTTCACATACATCATCTCACTGGATCTTTCAAAATTCTTCCTAAATATTATCATTACCCATCAAGTTAAAGATGATGCTCAAAGGGCCTAACTGAGGCCATTCCAGTAAGTATCAAGCTGAGACTTAAATCAAGTTGTCAAACTCCAAACCTACTGAGATTTGCATGTGGCCTATATAGCATTTATAATTATGGTTAATTACAACATAAATTATTTTGTACAAATCACTGAAGTGAGATTATTTTAAATCAGGAGAAGTTAAAATCACTAAAACACAACGTGAATTCAAAGTAAAATGTACCTTTTCTGGATATTGATGTGGTCCATAAACGTTACTGCTTCGTGTGATGACAACTGGAAACTTAAAGAGTATTTGACATTATGGTCACGGAAAGGTCCAATAATTGATTATCTAAAGACAAGTAGCTTTCTCTTTAGATAAAACTAAAAATATGGGCACTTTTGGCTAAATAATTCCACACACCTTTAGGACAGAAGCGAAGGGATTTTTTTCTAATGTAAGGTTCCTGAAAAGACAGGAGAGGATGAGATTCAGAAAAAGACAGAGGCTCCAAGAGAAAGTAGAAGTCTCTTTACTGGGACAAGGGAAGGATGAAAATAGATGGAGGCGGGTTTGTAGGTCTGATTGCAGAAACTAAAGACATTTCCACCTGATTATTTCAAAGACCACCTGAGATGTTAAACTTCCAAGCTGGCTTTCTCTGTGGGACCAGCCCTTACAAATGAAAAGAGCTACAAGACCAACACTACTGGACCACAGGAGGCTAGAGAACCTGAAGTAATTCCTCGCTTCTCCTGTCTGACCCAGTCCCGAATAACTGGAAGATCAGTGGGAAGTGAAGTGCAGGGATTCGAGCTGTTGATTCATAGTAGGCAAGGCTCCCGCAGGGACACTAACACAGCCAAGGGGACAAATCCAGCTCCATTCATGAGGGGCCGAGAGGAGCAGTGGCAGGTAAGGGAATCTCCTCTGCCTCTGTCTCCCTTCACTCTGAGGACTCCTTGGAATCAGGATTTTCCAACAGGGCTTTTCACTCTAGCTGTCATTAGCGAAGTAGAAACAACATATATACGAATTGCTCCTTTATTTTTTTATTTGCTGTTTTGGCCATACTGTGTGGCTTGCAGGATCTTGGTTCCCAGACCAGGGACTGAACCAAGGCCCATGGCAGTGAAAGCGCCAAGTCCTAACCACTGGACTGCCAGGGAAATCCCTAGAAATTGTTCCTTTAAATGACAGACTGGCTAAGAAGAAAGGTCAATGCTTTGTCCACAAAATGTTGAAAATTAGTTTTTTAGATTCCTTAATATATAACTTTTCTCAGTCTATGTCTTCTCATCTTAATTTTATTTTATTGTACTGGTTTTGCCATATATCAAAATGAATCTGCCACAGGTATACATGTGTTCCCCATCCTGAGCCCTCCTCTCTCCTCCCTCCCCATACCATCCCTCTGGGTCGTCCCAGTGCACCAGTCCCAACCATCCAGTATCGTGCATCGAACCTGGACTGGCGACTCGTTTCATATATGATATTATACATATTTCAATGCCATTCTCCCAAATCATCCCACCCTCTCCCTCTCCTACTATGTCTTCTACTCTAAAAATAAAAGGCTGGCTAATGATAACCTGGAGTTTTAATACCTAAGTCCAAAAAAACAAAAATGATTCCAGTTTCTGAAGCCAATTCTTACCTTATACTGTTCCCAATAAGACTGTACAAAACACTCAGCAGCTGCTTTAGATGATGCATAAGGATTTGTAGGTTGTTTGGGTGAAGATTCATCAAATTCCTAATTTTAAAGATATATTAAAAAAGTAAGTATTATGTACACTTGCTAAGTTGAAAAATCAGAGAACATATTACAAACTTGAAACGTTAACCACTTACATTTAAAAGACATTTATTGAAACCCAGCTATGTGCCTGGCACTTTTCTAAGCACTTTGTTTACATGTAATAACTTCTTTATAGTTCACAACAACCCTACAAGGAGGACAGGACAGCAAGTGCAAAGTCCCTGAGACAGAACTGAGTCCAGTGGAACTACAAGGAGGCTGGTGTTGGGGAAGAGAAATGTGAGATAAGGTTGGAAAGCTAGAGGCCAGAGCATGTGGAACCCTGAAGGCCTCTGTCAAAACACTGACGGGTTTTTGATCAGAATAACATCAAGATCTGACTTAGGTTTTAAAAAACATCCTGGCTACTGTGTCATATCTGATGTAGGTCGATGACAGTATAAGAAGGAAGAGGCTTGCTGATAAAAACTGCAGAGAGATTTTGCAAATGGTTGATTCTCAGAAGTGGGATGGGGCATTAAAAAGAAACGGCCAGGTCTGCTTTTTCTCACTATAAGTCTTTTCAAGCTACTTTTTTTTTTTCCATTCTATATGTGTTTTGGTAAATAAATATATTTTAAAAATAAAATGAGGTCACTGTAAACACTATGAAAAATAAAGACTGAACAATGGAGCCACTTTTTGTGTAAAAGTATAATGTTTACAAATGATTAACAGAGAACAGATTCCAGCTTCTATAACAATTTCACACTCACTCCTTGACAGTGCAATGTGCTTTTCTGAGCAGAAGATAAGGGAGACAGGCCTTACGCTGCAGCCTAACTTATACATGTGCTGGCCCATGGGAATGACATTCACGATGTAAGACTGGGTGGGCAGTAAGAGCTCACTTTCAAAACACTGTCAAATTATATAAAATCTGTACCAGACTAGGCTGTTGTTTCCTATGTGGGCTGGTATTACTTGATTTAAACAATGGAGTAACAGTCTGAAGAGTCCCACAAGTGTGTAAAATCAGAGGATTAAAAAAAAGTCTAGAGTATTTTCATCAGACAAGTTTGTATGGTGGTACAGGGTAAGTAGTTGAAACAGACATCTTCTAAGCTCACCTGATCAAGACTGCCTCCATAGACCTCATCCGTGCTGACGTAAATAAACTTCTCCACTCTGGCTTCATGAGCAGCACTTACCAACACATGAGTACCGTAAACATTAACATAGGTAAACTCAAAGGCACGGACAAATGAAAGGTCTAAAAAAAAGAAGAAAAATCCGGAACAGTTCCTTTCAAAGGACAAAGGAAATAGCAACCAGTAGACTCAGGCGTGGGCTTCCCTGGTGGCTCAGATGGTAAAGAATCCACCTGCAATGCGGGAGACTTGGGTTCAATCCTTGGGTTGGGAAGATCCCCTGGAGGAGGGCATGGCAACACACTCCAGTATTCTTGCCTGGAGAATCCCATAGACAGAGGAGCCTGGGGGGCTATAGTCCATGGGGTCTCAAAGAAGAGCTCTATTTACGTTTTTTCATTTACCATAACTGCAACAGTGGTAAAACTAACATAAAGGTGAAATGCTATTTATGACTTCTTCAAGCTTAAATTGCATACTACATGTACATTCTTAGAACCTAGAAAACTATCAGTGCTATTTTTATAGGAAAACCTTTTTGTTTTTAATTCTAAAAAGAAAAAGAAGACATGATACAGCTAAAATCTTAAGTGCTCCTAAATTTTAAAGGTTTTGGACCAACTAAAAGGTAGCAGGGTTTGCTTTGCTGGTATCAAGAATTATTATAAAGTTACAGTAATTAGAGTGTGGTAATGGCATAAGGATAGACAAAGACCAGTGAAACAGAACAGGAGCCCAGAAACAGAACCATGTGTATATGGGTACTTGAAGCTGGTTTTAGAAAAGGCAGAGGAACCAGAGATCAAATTGCCAACATCTGCTGGATCATCAAAAAAGGAAGAGAGTTCCAGAAAAACATCTATTTCTGCTTTCTTGACTATGCCAAAGCCTTTGACTGTGTGGACCACAATAAACTGTGGAAAATTCTGAAAGAGATGGGAATACCAGACCACCTGATCTGTCTCTTGATAAACCTGTATACAGGTCAGGAAACAACAGTTAGAACTGGACATGGAACAACAGACTGGTTCCAAATAGGAAAAGGAGTATGTTAAGGCTGTATATTGTCACCCTGCTTATTTAACTTATATGCAGAGTATAGCATGAGAAACGCTGGGCTGGAAGAAGCACAAGCTGGAATCAAGATTGAGGGGTGAAATATCAATAACCTTGGATAAGCAGATGACACCACCCTTATGGCAGAAAGTGAAGAACTAAAGAGCCTCTTGATGAAAGTGAAAAAGGAGAGTGAAAAATCTGGCTTAAAGCTCAACATTCAGAAAACTAAGATCATGGCATTTGGTCCCATCACTTCATGGGAAATAGATGGGGAAACAGTGGAAACAGTGTCAGACTTTATTTTTGGGGGCTCCAAAATCACTGCAGATGGTGATTGCAGCCATGAAATTAAAAGATGCTTACTCCTTGGAAGGAAATTTATGACCAACCTAGACATATTAAAAAACAGAGACATTACTTTGCCAACAAAGGTCCATCTAGTTAAGGCTATGGTTTTTCCAGTGGTCATGTATGGATGTGAGAGTTGGACTATAAAGAAAGCCAAGCGCAGAAGAATTGATGCTTTTGAACTGTGATGTTGGAGGAGACTCTTGAGAGTCCCTTGGACTGCAAGGAGATCCAACCAGTTCATCCTAAAGGAGATCAGTCCTGGGTGTTCACTGGAAGGACTGATGTTGAAGCTGAAACTCCAATACTTTGGCCACCTGATACAAAGAGATGACTCATTTGAAAAGACCTGATGCTGGGAAACATTGAGGGCAGGAGGAGAAGGGGACGACAGAGGATGAGATGGTTGGATGGCATCACCAACTCAATGGACATGGGTTTGGGTGGACTCCGGGAGTTGGTGATGGACAGGGAGGCCTGGAGTGCTGCAGTTCATGGGGTCGCAAAGAGTCAGACATGATTGAGTGACTGAACTGAACTGATCTCCAATAAAGGGGCAGTGGGAAAAGGCTGAGTCTTTTCAATAAACTGTGTTGGGTCAAACCAATATTGACATGCGGGAAAAAATCTGAATGTAGAAAGCAAAACAATGACTTTTATGAATAGAATATAAGAGAATATCTCCATGACCTTGGAGGTACGAAAAGAATTCTTACACAGATAACAAAGTGAACTAACCCTATAGGAAAAGGTAGACAAATGGACTACACTGAAGTGAAGAATTTCAACTGGTCAAAAGATACCTTTAAGAAAATGAAAAGGCCAATCACAGACTGAAAAACAGTAGTGGCAAAAGGCTTGAATTCAGAGTACATAAAGGACTTATAGAGGAATTCCCTGGTGGTACAGTGGTTAGCAGTAGGTGTTTTCACTGCTGTGGCCCCGGGATTCGATCTCTGGTCAGGGAACTAAGATTCCATAAGCCATGTGGTGAGGTCAGAAGTAAATAAATAAATATATGACTAATAAAAATCTTTAGTGGAAAAAACTGATAATTCTTTAGAAAATGGTATAGAGACTTACACAGAAACTTTCTAAAGACATACGAATAGGAAAGGGAGGAGAATATTCCAATAAACAAATGCAAAGGTTTTAACCTCATTCATAATCAAGGAAACATATAATAAAGTCACCAAACACTGACACGAGGAAGTAATGGTAAGCATCTCATAAACTGCTGGAAGGAAAACTGCTTTGTCATTAATCAAGTAAAAGAATTTGTTCTAACAGATATGAAAGATTAGTCAATATATTGTGTAATCAGCACAGGCACAGACAAATAGACAAATGGGGAGTTGAGAAACAGTTCCTTATATAAAGATACTTGATATATGACAGGGCAGTGAAAACTGATGAACTTTCCCATAAACAGAAGAGGTCCAATTAGTATTCAAAAATAAAACCGGATTCTCATCTTACACTGCATATAAAAATCTATTTCAGATGGATTACAAATCGAAATGTGAAAGGCGAAACTGCAAACCTTTTCAAAAATAATATAGGAGAATATATTCAAGACCTTGGGGTGAAAGAGAATTTCTTAAGACCCCCAAAACATTAACAATAACATAAAAGATACATAAATTAATTAAGAATTTATGTAAGAACATCTGTTCATCAAAACACACTAGCAAAAACATGGAAAGAAAAAAAAAAAAAACATGGAAAGATAAGCCACAGAGTGGGAGAAGATATCTGTAGTACATCCAACAAAGGACTAGCATCCCGTCTATACATATGTGTGTGTGTGTGTGTGTGTGTGTGTGTATACATACATATATGTATGAACAAACGTGAACGCGAATGTGAAGTCGCTCAGTTGTGTCTGACTCTTTGCGACCCCATGGACTGTAGCCTGCTACAGTCCAGGCTCCTCTGTCCATGGGATTTTCCAGGCAATAGTACTGGAGTGGATTGCCATTTCCTTCTCCAAGGGATCTTCCCAACCCAGGGACTGAACCCAGGTCTTCCGCATCATAGACAGACGCTTTACCATCTGAGCCACCAGGGAATATATATGTATATACTCCTAAAAATCAGTGAGAAAAAGGCAACTAACCCAATTTAAAAATAGGCAAAAGATTTCAATAGGATTTCACAAAACAAGAAATTTAAATTATTAAGAAACCTATAAAAGGTACACAGCTTCATTAGTAATCAGGGAAATACAAATTAAAACCATAATGAGATATCACTCTGCACACTACTCAGATCAACAAAAATGGAAAAAACTAACAAAACTAAGATTTGGTGACATCTGGAATAACAGGAGGTTTCCTATACTCCTGGAGAAGAAGAAATTCATACAGTTTCTTTGGGAACTAACTGGAAATTATCTCTACGTTGAAGTGTGCAGATCTTATGATGCCAGTGCTATACTGAGAGAAATGTGTATTAATGTGTACCCAGATGCATGTGTAAGAATGTTTTAATGGTAGTACTGTTCAAAATTCCCCCAAGTGCAAATAATCCAAATGACCAACAAGAGTAAAACAGACACAGGAAGTGTTATATACTTAAAGAGATGAATACTGTATGTCACTGACAGTGAAGAAATTATACCTCCACCTAACTGCAGGGATGAATCTACCAGCATGGAATATCAAGACCAAACACACCTCCATGTTATTTTATGTATGCCTTTTTATAAAATCTAAAAACAGGCAAAACTAACCTAAACTCTTTAGAGATAAATACAGAGATATTTAGAGATAAATAGAGATAGTAAAGCTGCAGAGAACACCAAGGGAGATTGTAACTTAAAAATCAAGTACTAAGGCAGTAGGAATACTACTTCCAAAGAGGGCTCAGCAACATTCTACCTTTTGTTTAGGTGATGGCTACCTGGGTATTTTATTATCATCATTTATTTAACCTTACTTCTAAATTCTTCTGAATATACGTTATATTTCACAATATAAAATACTAGACAAATTATTAGAAGATATCTCAGGACAAAACAGTATGGATAAAAATATAAGGTATCAACCATCCACCTTAAGAAAAACAATATAAAAATACAGCTGAAGGCCCATTTCCCCAGAAGGAATCACTGTTCTGGATTTGGTTAAACTCAGTTTTCAGATAGTGCTCAAGGTTACATTTTACCCTACACTAACACAGGTAATCTGGAAAGCACCAAGTATCCTGATGACAGAGTGACCATGGGCTTTTCTGATAAACACGGTATATGTTCCTTCACGTACGCTGAGTACCTATTTGTTGGACCCCATTACTGGACCTTGATTTTGGCTGGACACTGGAAAAAACTTCGCCTAACATAGCTGCAACATAAAACAGTGCTTACCTACATGTGTTTGTGCGGCAAAATGTAGTACTATGTCTATCTTCTCTGTTTCAAAAAGTAGTTTCACGAAGTGAGAATCACATATGTCACCCTATATTAAAAAGCAAACATGAAAAAACTAAGTTTCATCGAGCATTCTCCATCATAATAACCATTTTATTTCATGAACAAAAAAAATGATAAAAAAAAGGTAATCCCCACCCCAGGCATAGAAAAGAATATCTTGAAAATTCAATTGAAGGGTGAAGTACAGTAATGGGGTATTTCTCCTGCATTTTAGTATACAAGATATTCAATGCAAAATATGTTTTTGTAAGTAAGCATCTAAAACAGTATTTTTTTGAGCACCAACTACTACTATGGACTGTGGTACTTTTTTTTCCTTAATATTCTTGCCAACCTGAGGTAACTATGTTAGCAGGAAAAAATGTAAACATATTTTTAAAAGTTTGAGATAACCATTATTGAAGTATATTTAAAGTAAGTGTAACAACTGGAATTATGGATTTCACCATAAGTAAGTAAGTAAGATTTCACCATAACTAAGTAAATATTTTTAATGTTATATGTACATACTAGTTCTTCTAAAAATATGTATTCTTAACAATTCTTCAGTAACTGAAGGAAACAGTTTCACACAGGAGAAAAAAATTATGAAATGTTTGCCTAGTATAATTTTTATGATCTGCTGTTAAAAAGAGAGTTTGTACAATTACTTAAAAAACATAAATCACAAGGCAGTTCCATTTGACATTAAAATTTTCCTTTCTGAATTAGTGACAGGGTTTATTCTTTGGACTCTTCGAAGAGCGGCTAATAAGAATCAGCCTTCCAGGGCCAATTCATCAACTTCATGGGAAAAAACTACCATGGGCTGTAAGCTGGGCTTTTGATGACTCACTGACCTAAGTAACACCCCACTTTGTATCAGTCTCTTTAAGTCCTAGCAAGGCCTTATTTAGAAGGCTAGTGAGGACCTAAAAATTACATACCATGGAAGTTCAATCAGCTACTCATAGATCTGCCAAGGCACCAAAAATCAAATGTAACTATAATGCAGAATCAGTCTACAAGTATCAGTAATATTCTCTATAGCACATGTGCTTCTGAAATTAAAAAGGTCATGAATAAGCATGCTTTCCAAGCCTATATCACACAGGTTTATAAAGTAGAAAGCTATAGTAATGTCTGAATGACTAAGAGGCACAGTACAAAATAATTATATAATTATAAGAATACTTTCATACCTGTATAAATTTATAATTTTGTTTATTAGAAATGGTTTCAAGATTCTTCAAGCTTGCACAGTAATCCAACTTAAAATAAGTAAGGGGGGCAAAAATAACACAAAAAGTGATAATAAATAGCTTTTCTTATAAAATATCAATTTATTTTAAATACTATAGATCTAACCATAACATTATTAGCAAATCAGTGTATACCAATGGGGGAAAACTTACTGTCTGTGGTAGGCAGGCAAAAATAATTAAGACTTAAAGATTATTTTTTGTCTTTATATTTTTTTACTATTATGCTTTATGAAATTATAGTAACTAATTGTATCTTGTGCTTAAAGTCAACAATGCAATGATTATGAATCGTGGCTTTCAGAATCTCCAGGGAGATTACAATTATTACAGAAATATTCTCAAAACTAAATTAACTACACTTTAGTTTTTAAAATAAATATACAATTTTCAGGAGGTGGCAGTTATAAAACCATATAATAAAATAAAATAATCAGAATACCTTAATGCCAAAAAAGGTTAACAACCACAAGATTACACTAAATATTACACCAAATGTTGAATTTAGAGTGAAGACTTTCTTACAGTAAAAACACCATAGTTAAAACCTTTACATTATGGGCTATGATAACAAATTTAAAAGTATCAAGAGTTTATGTAAGATTAAAAACTTGTATGCTCACATGACTAGGTAGGCTAAGTTGCTAAAAATGACTAAATACAAAACTAAAATATCAGCATGACAGGATTCTAATACTTTTTAAAAATATAAATAAGTTTCAGTACACAGAGTTCATTTTCTTTTTACATGGAGCTCATTTTTGTCAAACTTACCTTGTCTAGATTTATGATCATATAATTTGGATAATCTTCTACTAAAGAGACAATCATATGTGATGCTCTATAGAAAAAAGCATATCTTGTTAGTAGAAATTTAACCTTTTCCTTAAATTTTCAAATGTTACCCTAAGCTATTGAGTATGAGCAAACTATTCAAAGATGCCATCAAATTATTGCAAGATAACAGAAAGAATAACGATGCTGAATATATGATCCACACTTTTCATTAATCTTCTCAACAGTATTGATATACAAGGTCTTACCTTCCCTTTCACACTATGGTGAAGAGAGAATTCATTGGTCCTGGATATAAAAAAATAATTAGCCAAAAGATGCTACCCATGCATGCTTTGAGTATGGGAGTAAAGCAATATCATAAATACAACAGGTGATGGTCAGTACAAATGGACTTAGAACTATAATGTGCTTTTGCAGAGACCGTAGGCATAACTATGCAAAAACTAAGCTCTTACGAGCATGGGAATTGTCCATGTTTAATGTAATCTTATTGCAATTTCTGCATGTCTACAGAAATCCTATTTCTTGATATAAGAATTTGATGGTGTAAAGTAGAATCCTGGGGGTGGGGAGAGAGGAAGGTCCTAGAGAAGTTCTAGGGTAAACCTTGGTTTCCAAGGCTAAGAACTGCTGAAACCATCCTGAGGTGAATATCCATAGTGGCATTATGGGTATCAGAGGACCCTGAAGTGGAGACAGAGGCATCTGTGAGATAATCCACCAGATTTTATCATATGCACCAAAACGTTGGGCTCCTAGGAACAAATTATGAATTCAGAGTTTGTACATGACAGCTCTTTCACATAATTTTCTAGGATGTACCTTTCCTGGGCCAGCACTTTACCACCCTTTTATGCCCACGCTTCCCTTTCACTAAAGAAAACTTGCCTAGTACCCTCCTCCAAGTCACTGACCCATTAGAAGAGGTGATCTAATGTACTAATGCAGTGGGAGCATTCTGCCAGGTGTTGAGGGAACCATAGTCTCTGCCTTCACCAGTTTACATCCTAGGATGCCAGGTGTTGAGGGAACCATAGTCTCTGCCTTCACCAGTTTACATCCTAGGATGTGAATGCAGACACTAAGTAAACACAAATATGCAATATTATTTCAGGTAGTGGTAAGTGTGTTAGTTGGGAGAAGGGCTACTTAGATAGGGTGGGCCAGGTGGAGGTGATGTCTGAGCAAACATCTGAACTGAGTTATGCAAAAACAAAGAGCGTCAGCAAAGAGGAAGCAAGGACCAACGCCTCAAAAAGCTAGCCTTCCATGTTTCAGGGGGTAAGGGTGGCAGGCACAGAAAAGCAAGAGGAAGAAAGACAGGAGATCAGGTTCCAGCTTGGGCCCCTGAGAGTCTTCTAGAAGTAACTAAGAGTCTGGATATTATTTTAAGCCTGAAATGAACCTTTGGAGTGAAATGAGACACCTGTTTACTTAACAAACACAGACTCTGTGCGTGAGAACAAATTCTAAGGGAAAAGGGTGAAAGTGATATGACTAATCAGGAGGTTACAGTAGTAGTCCAGGCAAAAGCAGACAGTAACAGGGTTTAGGGTCAAATGGGGAGGAAGGTGAAATGTGGTCGCTTAGGAAGTAGAGAGAGGACTTGCTGATTAAATACGGGTGTGAGACGGAAAGAGGCTTTCAGACGACTGCTGCTGCTGCCAAGTCACTTCAGTCGTGTCCGACTCTGTGCGACCCCATAGACGGCAGCCCAGCAGCCTCCCTCGTCCCTGGGATTCTCCAGGCAAGAACACTGGAGTGGGTTGCCATTGACTAGTATAGGTCAAAACACCGGCAGAGGATTATTAAGTCGGCTGCATAAATGAAACCTCTCTCACAATCCAAAAACCGTTTCATGAAGCCTACACGTACAAGGCCTGTGTTTCGAGGGGATGAAGGTAGGGTGGGAACCGGACCGGGCTTGGAGCAGTTGATGAGAAGCTTTCTGCAAAGCGGGAGTGCTCAAAAGAGAGACAGGTACATCTCCGGCCAGGTAGAAAGGGGGACAGTACCACGGCACTTCTGTTTTGATTGGGAGACGTTTAAAAGAAGTCGTAGTTTCAAAGGAGCCACGTCTTCGCAGGCCAGGAAAGGAGGAGAAGGTGGAATGATCCAGGTCGTGCGTTAAGACCCTCCCCCTGTCAATCAGATCCCCAAAGCTGGTCCCAAGTTGCCAAGTGCAAGCAGAGGCGCAGGAAAAGGCTGGGGTTTCTGGGGAGCCACTATTCGGCCAGCGGCGCCGTTACCTACATGAAACCAGCACCCCCGGTCACCAGGACCCGCTTCGCAAAGCTGTCGGGAGGACCCAAGGACTCGGCGCGGCCCGCAACCGACATCTCCCAGCTCAGCAGGGATTGGCACCGTAAAGTGCCAGGTCTGTAGATCGTAGGGAAGTTCCACCGCGACTTTTTGCGACGCGTCCCACTCCCCGCGACACGTTAAAGGAGCAGACAGCTGCCGCTTCCGGAGCTTAGACCGACTTGTCCCCGCCCACCGAGGGCTGGGCGGGGCCCTCCTGTGTGCGCGCCCAGGCACAGCCGAGAATCCTAGGACCGAGGAGCCTGGCAGTCTGCAGTCCATAGGGTCGCACAGAGTCAGACAGGACTGAAGCGACTTAGCACGCACGCAAGAAGAATGGGAATACTCAGTATACGTGGAAGGGTCTTTTTGTTACAGCCTTTTGGAGGGAAACAAGTAGTAACATATATGAAAATTTCAAACGCAGAGACGACTCTCAGTTCAGTTCAGTCGATCAGTCGTGTCCGACTCTTTGCTGCTGGACTGCCAGGCTTCCCTGTCCATCACCAACTCCCAGAGCTTACTCAAACTCATGTCCATCCAGTCGGTGATGCCATCCAACCATCTCATCCTTCGTCGTCCCCTCCTCCGCCCGCCTTCAATCTTGCCCGGCATCAGGGTCTTTTCCAATGAGTCAGTTCTTCACATCAGGTCGCCAAAGTATTGGAGTTTCAGCTTCAGCATCAGTCCTTCCAATGAATATTCTGGACTGATTTCCTTTAGGAAGGACTGGTTGGATCTCCTTACAGTCCAAGGGACTCTTAAGAGTCTTTTCCAACACCACAGTTCAAAAGCATCAATTCTTCTACACTCAGCCTTCTTTACAGTCCAACTCTCACATCCAAACATGACTACTGGAAAAACCATAGCTTTGACAGACCACTCTATGATCCCCAAATTTCATGATGTATAATATAGATATTGCAAAAAAAATATGTTCACTTCTATATTGCTTACAGTAACAAAAATCTGGATACAATGTATATACCTACAAGTATTGTCTCACTTTTTAAATGTAATGGGCTGATACAATTTAATGCAATGGGCTCATAAAATTTAATGTAATGCAATTGAATGACACTGCTGCTGCCGCTAAGTCACTTCAGTCGTGTCCGACTCTGTGCGACCCCATGAACTGCAGCCCACCAGGCTCCTCCGTCCATGGGATTTGCCAGGCAAGAGTACTGGAGTGGGGTGCCATTGCCTTCTCCAAATTGAATGATAATGGCCTTTAAAAAGGATGTTCCAACATGGAATGAATGCCAAAATACATTGCAGTGAACACTTATGGTTTTATCTGACCAGACTTCCCTACCTTTTATCATCTTCCCAAGTTACTCACCCAGGCAGCCCATAGAATGTGCATCTGACTCATCATACGCTAACTGAATCCTCTTCCTGGGATTTGGAATTGGGCTAAGGTTTTAGCATAGTCTGGTTGCTCTTATTGAACTCTGATGACCTATAAAAATTTGCGACTTGTTAGCTATACTCATTCAAATGAAATGAGGAAGCAAGAAGCCTGTCTTCAATGAGAGAAATGAAGTTGATCATGAAGATTAGAAAAAGAAGAAATCTCGCAGTATTCAAGGCCCATGTTCAGATTTTTTTCAGGACCAATTTTATTCCTCTCCTTGGTTTACCAACACCACCAATTTGTAAATGTAAGTCGTAAAGGATCCACCCTTAACTATTAACAAGGAGTTACATTTGGTATCAGTATGAGCAGGGAAATGAGGAAGTGAGAACTTCCATTTTTATCTTATACTTTTTGACTGAATTTTTTCTAAGCTGCATGAGTTACTTTTATAATTAAAAATAATGTTATTTTTTAAAACCTCATAATATTAATATCTCCAGTTTATTCCTAGTCGGCCAGAGTTCTAGAAAATGCCGGATACATGACATGAAGTTTTCCCTCAAGGTTTCCTTTTCTAAATTATGAGATCTGTTGTGAGAACTTGCTTATATGTAATAAAAGCTTGCTGTCAAATGAAAATAATTTATATATCTTTATTCATGAAATGATTTTGAGCTTCTACTCTAAAGATATAGTCTCTGACCAGCTGGAGCTTACAATATATTAAGGTATTCAGATAAATCAGTAGATATTTACAATATAGTGTGGTTAAGCATCCAGGTAGGGTAGTAAGAGATTCTGGTTCTTGGGGTATCTAACACAGATCTAAAGGCTTGAGAATGGCTTCTTACTTCTTAACGTGCCTTGGGAAAGTAGAGTAGGAAAATGAGATGAAGTGGGGGTTAAATAGTAGAATATGTGAAGTATTGCAGCCAGAGAGATCTGCAAATGCTATAGGCCCAGAGGGGAGTATTTGGAGTGTGCCTGGCAATCTGACAGTGGCTCCGTATAAGGATGGACCTCAAACATTGAGAGGTGGAAATATGAGAGGCTTGAAAGTCATATTCTGAAGAGTTTGAGTTGTGTGCTAAGGAGAGCGCCTCTGAAGCAAGTGATGCAGTCATACAGTGTTTCCCAAAGCTTTCTGTGGTTCTAGGGTAGAGATGGACTGTGTGTAAGCACTTGAAGAAAACTGTTCTCAGATCAGTTGTCATAGACCAAGTAAATGATGGTAAGGTGGTGGCCTGGGTAGTACAGTGGCTAGTACTTCTTAACCTAATCGTCTGGAAGAGGCGCTAATAAACTGTTTCTTTGAACTGATTGGATGCAGGGAGCTTAGGGATGGAGGTTAGGGTTGGGGTGAGGGGTTGTTACAATTCTCAGCTGTCTGGCCTGCTGGATAATGGCATAACACAAGAAGACAGGAAACCTAGGAGGGAAAAGTCGGTTGGAGGTGCCGAGTGGCCAGGCATGAAGCTGTGGACAGGGACAGTTTCCTGCCTTTGAGACATCAAATTGGGCACATAGGACTTTCTTGGGTGGAGCATTCCTCACCTCACCAGAAATGGTGTTGTTGTGTGTTTCTTCTTTCCGAAACCCACACATCACGGGAAAACCTTGCAGGCCGATGCCACGGGCAGGCGCATGCGCAGTGGCACCACGCGCGCGGCGAAGGCAATGGCACCCGACTCCAGTACTCTTGCCTGGCAAATCCCAGGGACGGGGGAGCCTGGTGGGCTGCCGTCTATGGGGTCTCACAGAGTCGGACACAACTGAAGCGACGCAGCAGCAGCAGCAGCAGCAGCAGCAGCAGCAGCAGCAGCAGCAGCAGCCACGCGCAGGCGCATGCGCAGTGGCACCACGCGCGCGGCGGAGAGGAGGGCAATAATTTTTCCGTAACCAGAAGCAACATCCCCCTGAGTTTCCATAAAAAAGGCGGGAACTAGCCAACAGGCCAGGGAGTGATGGGACTCCCGTATCTGCAGTCCCGCCCATGTTAGCCTCTGATTGGTGAATATCCTAGGCTCGTGGCGGAAGGGCCCACCTCATTTGCTGCTAGTTTCCTGGGGGCGGGCCCGCGATGCCGGTTCTTCTCCCATCATCCCCCTCCTCCCCATCTCAAGCTGTCGACGTGGGGCCGCGGCCGCGGGCGGTTAGGGGTTGGGGTGTGGGTACCGAGCAGGAGGCGGGGATGCGGGGGCTGCGGCTGCTGGCAGTGGCCCTCACCTGCTGCTGGTGGCCACCAGGCAGCCAGGGTAAGACGCTGCGGGGCAGCTTCAGTAGCGCCGCAGCCCGAGACGCTCAGGGCCAGAGCATCGGCCACTTCGAGTTCCACGGTAGGTTCGGGGCCGGGGAGAGGGATGAAGGCGCGTGGGCCATCCCGCGGGCCCTTCTCTCCCCGCCTCCCTTGGGGAGCCTGGAGCTGGCAGCGGCAAGGCTGGGGACTTTAGCCAGCTTACCTGCGCTTCCCCTGTCGCCGGTTGTCTCCCCTACCGCGGCTTCCCGGAATCGTGGGATGCTTTTATAGCCAACCCCTCTGTTGCAGCTCCCCAGATCCTCGTCAGCTCCCTCCCCCATGAGGGATTGTATCCTGCACCTAAAAGACCGTTTCCCCAATCCTCTCTTGCTGACGAATGTGCTGTTCTCTATCCTGCTGCAAGTTTCGAGATCCATCGTTCAAAGAAGCATCGTTTATTCACTCCTGTCAGTTTGATTGTGTACATGTGAACATAAGTTTCAGAACTGAGATTTTCTGGGTTTTGTCCTTTTTGTTGTAGTATAAATTTGCTAAAACCTGCTTGCAGCACAGAAATTTAGGATTCCCCTCCTCAACACGTCTTATAATTGTCACAATTGTGGGAATAGTTTGGTTACTCCCGTAGCTTTACTGTGGACCACGAGGCCTAGAATGAACTTGACAGAAATACACGCAAGTGCATCCTGGAAGCTTCTTAATTTGTATCCTATGTGACCCTTCTAAAATGAGATTGCATTTGATTCTTCACTTCTGGTCTCCCTCAAAAATCCATAGTTATTAAATGAATGAATCTGCTTTCATTCTAATTTTTGCTTCATTTGCACCTTCAAAGTTTGAGTGTTTTTCTTGATACTTACTCTTAGTACTCTTAATTTGACTACTACTATATTTTAAAAAATTATTTGCTTTGATGAGGTTAGGACCCTTATGTTATTTACTCATTTATTTTTTGGCTGTGCCGTGTGCAGCATGCTCAAGTGATAGCAATGTCACTACAATAAATGGCACAATCTGGACAGTGTCGGAAAATCTGGCATGTATGGAAGGTATGACATGGCTTATTCATAATTTGCAAATAGGCTTAGACAGCCCAGATATTTCACTGATGGTTACCTGATAGATACAGAGGAGAAACAAGTAATAAATCCAGATTTCTGAGAAAAGATTGAGGAACAGAGTGTTCCAAGTATATTAACATAGACACTTTCTCTTTTTGTGTGTGTTTTTACTATTATCAGTTTTCAGTGAATTCGAATTCAGTAAAATAATAGTACCAAGACCATACTTAGGAATTGTAATTCAGAACATGATTCAAAATGTTAATAGGGGATAGAATCACTTTTAAGGCTGTTGATAATTTATAATGTGATGAGTTTATGTCAGAGACTTAAATGATTTTTTGATACACACTATACATATAAATTTGTTTAAAATGTTTTGTCAAAGTGATAATAGTATAAAACAATAACAAGAGAATTAAAAGATCTTAAGATGAAAAAATTGTCCCTTGCTTCGCTTTTCCTTACTCAGAGTCCCTTTCCCTAACTCAGAGTCTTTCCCTAGAGGGACCTACTTTTTGCCTTTTTACCTACTTTTTGCCTCTTCTAGGCCTTAAATGTAGTTGTGGTGTGCAACGCAAGGCTCATTGTATAGTTGTCTTACAACATATATTGTTCTGAAAATTCCTATGTAAAAGTCGCAGATGTCAAATGTATCTGAAATTCATTTATTTAAACTTTCTTGCTATATTATATATGTTTGCTTTTTATAGTAAAATAATAATTAAATATTAGCATCCATGTTATATTAAAAACCAAAAGAAACTGGCAGGACATTTCTATAGATAATTTATAAACAAGTGTTACAGATTTGGAGTGGTTGTAAAATGAAGCGAAATTCTATTACAGTGCATGTCTATGTACAGCAGATGTTGCTGTTTATTCAGTGAAAAGCAATCAGTTATCAGCTGAAGTGTAAGGAAACACAACACATTGTTTTGCATAATTAATGTGAATAATCACTTGACTTGTGTCTGAATGGGATGGTCATTCTAATATGAAGTACCTAGTTAAAATGAGATTTAAGAAAAATTGTGCTCTTTCAATTGCCATTTTGATAAATAGAGTTATTGAGTTGTCCTACCATTTCAGTTCCATACAAGATCAAACAAGTTGATAATTTTTGTTTTAACGTCCCAGGTGACCACGCTCTTTTGTGTGTCAGAATCAACAACATAGCAGTAGCTGTTGGAAAGGAAGCTAAACTCTACCTGTTCCAAGCCCAGGAATGGCTGAAGCTGCAGGAAGGAGGTCCTGAGTATAGCTGTAGTGAAAAATTATCCAAAGCTCAGTTGACAAGTGAGTATTTCCCCTTTTCTTTGATCATTTTTTTTTTTTCCTCAATGTTAGGAGTATTTACATATCAAGATGTTTCATGGCACAGCATACACCACACTCTGCCTAATACATTTTAAGTTAAATTTTAAGGAAACTAATCTCTTTGGTCAAAAGATAGAATGCTTTTTTTCCCTCTTACTCAAAATCTTTGAAAAAAATATGCAGATAATTTATAAAGGTATACTTTCATTCATTCAGACTTCTTACAGGCCACATAATTCCTACCAATATGGCAGATGTATTTTGACCCAGTGGCAGCATGGAGTGAATGATTATATTTGTTGAATGCTTATTATCTGGTAGCTCTGAGCTAAAAACTAAGCATGCGTTATCTCAGTTAATTGTATAATTTACCCCAAGTGATGCTGTTTTGCAGTATGCTGTTGGCACACTTGGGACCTAGTCACACGGTGCCACAGTGTGTCATTTTGGACTATCCCAGGACCACATCATTTGTAAACCGCTGGAGAAGGCAATGGCACCCCACTCTAGTACTCTTGCCTGGCAAATCCCATGGATGGAGGAGCCTGGTGGGCTGCAGTCCATGGGGTCGCTGGGAGTCAGACACGACTGAACGACTTTACTTTCACTTTTCACTTTCATGCGTTGGAGAAGGCAATGGCAACCCACTCCAGTGTTCTTGCCTGGAGAATCCCAGGGATGGGGGAGCCTGGTGGGCTGCCGTCTATGGGGTTGCACAGAGTCGGACACGACTGAAGCGACTTAGCAGCAGCAGCAGCAGCAGCAGGTTCACCTCTGGAGAGGCTCTGCTTTTATTGTTCTGGTTACCTGAATCCTTGATCTCTTCTGTTGTCATCAACATTGTCCTGTGCGTTAAGGTGTTTGCCATCCAGAGTGAGTGCAGGTATTTTTAATGCAGAAATGAAGAGTCTATGCCATGCTACCCATCCTACCCCTTGGACGTTAACTGGTTATTAATTAGGAATGTGAAATATCCATGAGAAAAACTGGGAATTATCTTTCTCCCCTTTTGCCCTGTATTTCCTCTACCATGTTCTACATATTGATGAGCTTCTTTTAGTCTAGTCAGTCAAGAACTTCTATTTCTAAACATCCGTTCTTTGTTTATTAGATAACAAGGTCTTATTACACGTTACTAACAGTGATTCTCAGTTTAGCGGCCAGTCAGCAGATATGTGGTTCCCTCGTAGCCTGAGTAGGGATGAGAGTACAAGTCCCATATTATCGCTGCCTATTGTGGGGATCTCTTGTCTAGGTTTCTGAGACGACATTGATAGTCTGCTGAAGAAGCCTGAATGACTAGATTCAGATATCAAAGACACAGTTACTTATTTACCCCAACCCTGAATTATAGAACTTATCTGGGAAGTTCATACAAAAGGTCATTGTCAGTTTTCTTTGCCTTTCTACACCAATTTGCTCAGCTAAGTGTTCCTCACAAGTATAAGAAGTTCTGACCCTCAGCTCCCAGTTCTCGTAATGTCCGCCACCATGCCATCCAAACCTGGTCCTCTTCCAGTGTTCCCTGTTTGAGACACTGGCATCACCCTCTATCTAGTGAGGAAGCTAGAAACCAAGGAGTCTTCCAACACTCCTCTCTTTAACCTCTCTATCCCCTTCCTGTCTAGTAAGTTTCCTCTAAATACCCCCTTCCTGTCTAGGAAGTTTCCTCTAAATAGCTCTTGAATTCATCTACTTTTCTTCATCTTAACCCCATCATATTATTCCAGGAGGCCGTAGTCTCTTGCCTGGCCACTGCAGCTATGTTGCTCCCCCTCTGTAACCAGAGTTACAGAATAGCAGGTTTGATCGTCTCACCTTTACACCCTCACCACACCCTTAAATACTGTAGAAGGTTCCTACTGCTCAAGGAGAGATGACCCTCCTAACCTGATCAGGAAAGCCATCTGAGTCTGGCTGATGATAACCCCGCTACCCCCCAGCTTCATCTCACAGTATTGCCCACTTTGGCCTCATTTTCTTTGTAGTGCTGGTTTTGTTTCAGAGCTCCCCTGGGCCTTTGCACCGGCTTTTCCTCTGTTTGCTCTTCTTCTTTGACTCTTCCATCCACTAAGTTAACACTTGAGGTTTTATAGCCTATTTTTTTCCACAGCACTTGTTATAGTTACAAGTTTATATTTATTTGATATAAAATCAATCAGTGAGAGCAGAAGGACTCTTTTGACCTATTCATTCATTCATTCACAATACTTCCCATACTATGCTAGGCACTAGTGATAAATCAAGGGACCAAAATCCTGACACTCTCCACAGCGCTTAGGCTGCTAAGGGTATGGATCAGGTCACTGTGAGTAAATGCAAAACTGAGGTTGTGATAAGAAGTATGAGTGTTAGTTACTTTTATGATTGAGAGAGGGTAAGAATTTATAATCACCATAGGCTCAGTTAAGCATTGGCTAAGTATTTGTAGGATGAATTGTCACGCAGCTTAGTGCTTGAGGGGTTTTTGGTTAGTAGGTCATTTCCTTTGTATTTGGCACCTTAAAGTCTTTTTGCTTGTCTGTTAAAAATTGATCGGACAGTTTAAAGCTTTGAGCTGTAGGAATCGATTTATTTTCTTATATTACGTGGTCAATGTTATACCATATTGTATATACACTTGCAAAAACATAATTTTTATATCAGTCAAATACCTTCAGTCACAGAACTTACGTATATGGAGAGACTTGGTGCACTGGAAAGACCGCTAAACTGAGAATCACTGTTAGTAACTTGTGATAAGATCTGGTTATCTTTCACCTGCACTTTACCTGTCTGGTCAACAAGGAAGTTGGACTAGTTTTCTCCAAGGTTCCTAAAAGTCTAAAATGCTGTGATTCTAATTATGACCCTTTAGGTGGAGTTGCATGTGTAGAGAGCTATAATTTATAAAACCTCTTGCTGTTGTTTCTTTTTCTATTCTCCCTTCCTCTTCCTTCTCTGTTATGTGAAGGGTATTCTTTGAAATTGCTGGAACGAAAGATCTCAGGAAACAGGAATTTTTGAAGAATGAAGATTGTTTTGTTAAATTTGAAGGTCTGAAATAAATTAAGTACTGATGGCATATATATATTCCTTTCTACATATTTAATCAGTTCTTTTTCCAGTAACGAAAGCCAAGTCTTAACAAAATCTGTATTCTCTTTCGCGTATTATTTTCATATTTATAGTATGTTGTTATCTAGAAGCTTTGATGTATTGAAACAAAAAGCATATCCTTAAATTCATGACAGTGTAGTAGTATCACATATTTGAAGATAATTCCTTGTAAAAAAAATTCTTATTTCCTGACCATTAATGAGACTTTTAAGTATTAATAGCCTTTCACCTGCTTGGTGATGAGCTCATTAACTGTGCCTGATTCCTATGTAAAACCTTATTGCTGCCATGAACTATGAAAAGATTAGTAGATTTGAAAAATCTCAGTGTTGAATGTTGCTTTGATTATACGTTTTCCCCAAATTAATGTTTGAAGAATTATTTTTCAGTCTTCCTTTTTTCTCTTTCAGTAATGACATAAACCATCAGATTTTTTTAAATGGTGAAAAGTATTTTGTAGGGTTTTTTTTTTTAGAGCAACCAAATAAGATATTTAAAGCACAGAAAATGAGTTTTATGCGAAAGAAATTTGCTGTCAGATAAGAATTAAATGTAATTTTGTATATAAAACATTTTCAGTATTGTCTTTTTATATCATATGCATATATTTCCTTTTGTACATTTGATATATTTTATTAATTGCTTAAAAGTGTTAGTATCTTATTATTTTGAGTAATTTTGTGAACAGTATTCATTTCATTTTATAATTCTATTGGGCAATTAGCCATTCAACACCATTCTCTGCAATTCAAGTTTTGTTAATATTTGAGGTACTAATTGCATCAGCATACAATAAGCGTGCTGTGCTGTAGTCTTTTGTTTCAAAAACAATGAACATGCAGTTTTGTCAAGAGGCTTATTTCCTAGGCTTACTGAAAAAGGCAGCAAGACAAAAACTCAAGCCAGTATCTGTTTATGATGTGATAATTTTAAATGAACACATAATTTAAAATGAAGCATCAAAAAGTATATTGATGAAAATATAATGGTTAAATTCTTATATTATTTTATCTAAGAGAAAAAATGGAAGTGATAAAAACTCAACACAGCAGAGCTTTTATATAATAAGCCCAGATTATATAATTGCAAGCTGCACATTTCAAAAGCCTTATTTCTGAACTGCTTATTGATCGTGTATTGAATTCTTATTAAAGGTCTTCAAATATTTAACAGAAATTTGAGTCCTTGCTACTTTTCCCCAGAAGCTGTGCCTTAAGAAAAACAGTATAAATGTCAGCTAAATTAAGACAGCAAAAAAAAAAAACAAACCAATGCTATGGTATTCTTAACAAAATCATCTTGTCCCTTTTAACTACTATTAGTGAAATTCCCAAATGTAAAGTTTTAAGTCCTCCAAATTTGAATCCTGTCTAGATAAGTCCCTGTCTCAGTGATAAAGACAACTTACAAATAATGTTTTTCCAACTTTTTATTAGGAAAATTTTCAGTTATACATACAAATTGAAAACAGTACAACCAGCATCTGAATATTCTTGGCTTAGGTTTAATACTGTTAATATTTTGTTACATTTGCTTTATGTTTGTGTGTGTGTGTGATTTTTGTTTTGAACCGAAATGAAAATAAGCTGTGGGTGTGTTGAGCAATTCACCATATTTCAGCAGACGTCTCATAAGAGTAAGGACATTCTTCTCCATAAATATTACCATAACAATACCATCACTGCATCTAAGAAAATGAACGATTTCATAGTATCCTCTAAAATCTTTTCCATATGCAAATTTCCACAGTTATCTCAAGAAATGTCTTTTATTTATTAAGAAGTTTTGTGTTTTCACTTGAGGAAAAGATCAAGACTAGCTGGCATGCAGTGAGGGCAGTCTGGACTTGGGAATTGGGCCCATCATATATTTTCTATATTTTATGAACATATATATGTTCTATATTTTAAGAACACTTTGTGTAGAATCAGACTCTTCACTTAGGATTTTCATATACCATCTCCTTTGCTCCTCCCAAGGATTCTGAGTCAGACAGGGCAAGTGTCTTTAAGTTTTCTACTGAAGAAACACATGTAGAGAGGTTAAGTGTTGTATTTATATGATGAGTCCCAAGGTTATAAGACTGCTCCTCTAACTCTCCTACTGTCTTTATTACACATGGTGTTTGAGACTTCACTCTCCTACCACACTTACGGTGGTACTGAGTTTCTCTTAGGTCAGAATCATAGTTTTAGATCGAGAAGGGATCTCAGACATCATTTAGTGTTTCTCAAAGGGAGTGCTATTGGCATTTTGGGTAGGAACAAGTCTTTATCATGGGAGACTATGTTGGGTTGCATGAGATTTAGCACTGCCCTGCTTCAAGTACGTTCTCAACTGCTATGACAGCGAAACTGTCCCTATACATTTTCAAATGCTCTACAAGAGAGTACAAGAGTTAGGCACTCAGTCGTGTCCGACTCTTTCCGACCCCATGGACTGTAGCCCTCCAGGCTCCTCTGTCCATGGGATTCTCCAGGCAAGAACACTGGAGTGGGTTGTCATTCCCTTCTCCACAAATGCTCTACAGGGGAATAGAATTACCCTGGATTGAGAACCATTGATTAGTGTAATCACTTTATTTTAAAGAAAGGAAAAGGACAACTTGTATTCAGCAACCATGCTAAGTGTATAACTTAGTGCTTGCATTGGCTCTTTGCTCTAAGTATTATCTTCATTTTATGGATGGAGAAAGTGAGTGTCATTGCTTATGTAACTTGCCCAAAGTCATATAGAAGGTAAATATTGGAGGCAAGATTCAAGCACAGGTCTGTGTGAGGCCAACATTATGTAGATCTGACCCAGTGTAACAACTCTTATATTCCTGTAATTTCTATTTTTCTGCTTTGAGTACCTTTTAAAGGAATAACCAAACAGGAAGAGATTTTGGACAATCTTTTGAAGGTGTTTGTTGGCCATAGTTTTTCGATATAATAGTTTCCAAAGTTTAATGCTCCATATTTAAATATAACTCAAGTAATTTTCAGAAATGTCACCATGATGGTTCACACAGCATTGTGAATATACTTAACACAGAGCCGTACACCTAAAAATGATTAAAATGATAACTTTTGTGTTGTACACATTTTACCACTGCAACAAAAAAATTTTTAGTATTGCTCACTGACTTGAAAACTTTGGAAATATTTAATTGAAATTCAGGATTTCAATGAAAGCTTCCTAGTCAGTTGTGGTATTTCATAGAACGTTTTGCTTTGGAGTATAGCCGATTAACAGTGTTGTGATAGTTTCAGGTGCACAGCAGAGTGACTCAGTGTACATATTTTCATATAACTTTTATAGTGATTCCTTTGGTCGGTTAAATACAATATTTTAACCTGCTTTTTGACTTACAGAATTTATTCCAGTACTACATCAGGGTTTGGATTGCTGAGGCGATCAGAACTAAACAAAAGAATTCTAATTTCAAATTGATTGTGTGACTAAAACAATGAATACATTTGAGAGTTTTGCTTTGAAAGTGCTATTTTTTTTTTCTTTGAAGTGGCCGTGAATCAGACGGAACATAACCTGACAGTGTCCCAGATTCCGTATCCGCAAAAGTGGCACGTGTTCTATGCAGACAAGTACACGTGCAGAGAGGGCGGTGAGGAGTCTCAGATGGAAGATGTCCCATTTGAAATGATGTTACTAAACCCGGATGCTGAAGGGAACCCATTTGATCATTTCAGTGCTGGAGAATCTGGTAAGAATATGTATTTAGATATCCTAAGTGTAGAAAAAGATTTATGCCCAAGAATCTTCATGTTGTGTTATTTGAATACCAAAAAATTAAAAACAACTTGTGTCCAACAGTAGAGAAATGGTTAAATAAACCTTCTTATGGAATTGTAACAGCTGTACTATTAAGTTTAAAAGCAGAACTGGAAATTTTATGTTGTATGATTTCAATTATGTTACAAAATGCAGAGAACAACAGAAAGAAGTACAAAAATATGAACAGATTGTTTCCATACTTTGGCTGGTAGGATTATGGATAGTTTATAGGTTCTGCATTCTAAAATCTGTTTTTATGATAAGCTAGCTTAATTTTTATAAACAGAAGAATGTTGATAAACTGAGCAGTCTAAATTGGCAACCCAGTGATTAAGTAGGATAGAAACTCCATCACTTCATATAGCTGTCCTTCACTAGGGTATTTGAATATTTTTAGGAGTTGCCTTCATTGGAGCTTGCATTCATTTTAGGAATGATCAAAATTGATGGAGTTTTCTGAAATAAAATCTACTCCCATAAAATATTTCGTCAGAATTTTAGGTTGACAGAATTTGAAGTTCTGACTCAGTCCTTACTTAGTCCTGACTCCTTCTGATCTGTCTTCTGCTGTGACTGATTTTGATTTGATACTTACAGTGTGTTTAAAATCTGTCTTTCTTTTGCTCAAGTGGGGAATGTTACTTTGGTCATGTCACCAAGACTATTTAAATGAAGGGGAAAAAAATCTCACTGTAATACGGATTTCCATTAAGCATGGGATTCTTTGCAAGGCTATTATGTGGGGATTGATTTTTAAAAAGTGCCGTAAGTACTTAAAAGTATTCATTGCTAGGTAGCTGGTGTAACTTCCAAGGATCTCATCATTTCTTTCTTTAAATACCTAGATACCTTAAAATCTGAATAATTCTACATTGAGGGATTAATTCATTAATTCTCAACCCACCGCTTGGGTTGTATCTGGAGAGCTTAAGGAAAAATATAGATGTCCACCCCCAGAGACTGAGATAGACTTGATTTTGGAGTGGAAGTGAGGCATTTAGCTAATTCTACTGTGTAGACCCACTTATCTAGAAGTCCATAGTCCGTGTTGTTTTAGAAATGTGTTGGTTTTAACATAAAGCCTGCAGAAGGATTCTTCCTAGTCTGTAGCCTCAGGTATGGAATTTGTTTCCAGGGAATAATTCCCAATTAGTTCGGTTTAGAAACTTTTCCTCATTTGACTAATTTTCTGCCCTGAGTAGAGAAAATTGATTTGCTATGCTTTTTACTCAGAATAGACTGTTAAACCATGTATCTTAGAGGTTCAAGTTAGAATAACCTGGTGCAAAAAGCGACAATTAATGTTACATGTTACTCTGATTAAATTTTATAGTTTCCTTTCAAATCAATTAGGTATTTTATATATCTACCAGACTTCAGTTACTCCTATATTTTACAGACATAGGAACTTAGGGGTTTTTTTTTAATATTGACTGAGGCAAGTTTGATGCTATTTGACAAAACACTACGTAGGAATATCATGCCTCAAGGTAGAATAGAATAAAATCACCTCTTAAAAAATTAGAATCCTTGTTAATTACTTGTAGTTGGTAGAGACCAAAAGAAGTGCACAGAGTCCTGAGAGTTAAATCATCATTGTCTAAAGTAGACTTGATTTTTCTTGGAATAATATTATAGGCTCTTCCACATCTGCCATCTCACTGTCTTTAAGACTTCAGATATGTTTATTTTCTCTTGTTCCTTTTTTTCTCTCTGTTATCGATCTTACTTTTAGCTCTGTAACTTTAATGGGAAACTCTACTGCAAGTAGTATAGACAGTGCTGCTAAGTCGCTTCAGTCGTGTCCGACTCTGTGTGACCCCATAGACGGCAGCCCACCAGGCTCCCCCGTCCCTGGGATTCTCTAGGCAAGAACACTGGAGTGGGTTGCCATTTCCTTTTCCAATGCATGAAAGTGAAAAGTGAAAGTGAAGTCGCTCAGTCGTGTTTGACTGTTCGTGACCCCATGGACTGCAGCCCACCAGACTCCTCCGTCCATGGGATTTTCCAGGCAAGAGTACTGGAGTGGGGTGTCATTGCCTTCTCCAAGTATAGACAGTAAGGAAATTAATTCTCTTGCATAACAATAACATCTGAGATTTCTTCAAAGCAGTTTATATAGCATTTCTCTACCCTCATATCCCCTGACTGTCAGCTTTGTTAGCTCCCTCATATTCACGGTTAACTGCAGTTATCTGGTCCTTGTATCTAGACAATGGCCAAATTTAGTGTCTCTTTGTTAAGAGCAAGGAAACTTTTCCCAGAAGGTCCCTCATCACATTTCATTGGCCAGAACTCTACACATGACCTTGTTATAACATGGTAAGAGAAATGTTAAGTGAAGGTATCAGAAAGGAGATAAAGGTAAACCAACAAGTCAAAGTAAAGGGTTAGGGTTAGGCGTACATATTTGGGCAAAGAGAGTATTGAAATTTCTCTAATTGGTTTACACTCATCAGGAGGTATCTTGAGACCCTGCGGGTGGGATGGACCTTGGGTTCTGAGACCGCAGACATCACTGGTAGGCCAGACTGTTCCAGGGGCTGCCCCGTGACCCACTGACTCTCTCCTTCTCTTACCCTCTTTTTTCCCATCTCCCATCATTTAGCCGGAGGTAAATTTTTTTAAAGCTGTCCTAAAAGTTTTCTTCCCACTGAATTTTACTAATGCTTCTTCCCATTAAGTTTGCCTTAAAATCTACTCATTCCCTTATAAGTCTTTGTCACCCATTGCATGGTGATTTAAGAGTATTTTTCTTCTTTTGTGTATAGGCAAGACTTAATACCTAGTATCCACCTGTTTTAAAATTAGATTTTAGTTTCAAGGTGAACATAAATTGCTCTCCTCTGAGGGATGTTGGCAGAACAAAGTAAAGTTGAAGAGGAAAGAAACAGACTTTTTTCCTCGAGGTGGTTTGTTTAAAAGAAGCCTGAGTGCAAAAGCAGAGTTTTATCTTTAAAGAATTAAAGTCAAGGTAAATAATTTATGCAAAATGCAATGAGCAAAGTATAGGACAAATGTCCTTGTTCAAGTTACTTAATATATTATCTCAATGAAGTAATTTGTTGGTTACAGTGTTAGCTTTTTATGGAAAATACATTTAGTCTTGAATAATCTGAAAACATTTTTTGCTAGTGACATGTCTTATTTTTAAAAGTCCTTTCCTCTATTATTCTGGTCGCAGTTGTTGTTTAGTCTCTGAGTCGTGTCCAACTCTTTTGTGACCCCATGGACTGTAGCCCACCAGTCCATGTTTCTCAGGCAAGATTTCCCACTCTTGCCTGGGAAACCCCATCGGATTCTCCAGGCAAGACTGCTGGAGTGGGTTGCCATTTCCTTCTCCAGGGATCTTCCCGACCCAGGGATTGAACTTGTGTCTCCTGCTTGGCAGGCAGAGTCTTTGCCACAGAGCCACCTGGGAGGCTCACTGTTCTGGTTACTCAATAAATAGTCTGAGAATGTTCTTTTTCTAGTGCATTTCTAACCTAACAGAGCCTGGAACCTTAACTTGTAATGAACATTCTGTAAAGTATTATAAATAAATAAAAATTTAAGTAGAATACCATATTTAATTCTTTATACTAAGAAGGAAAGACAAAAGCAGATTCAGAACACAGGATAGCATCAAGACTTTTACTGACCCACAGTTATAATGCTGTGCTTAGTTGCTCAGTCGTGTCTGACTATTTGCAACCCCATTGACTGTAGCCCACCAGGCTCCTCTGTCCATGGGGATTCTCCAGGCAAGAACACTGGATGGGTTGCCATGCCCTCCAGGGGATCGTCCCAACCCAGGGATCGAATCCAGGTCTCCCTCATTGCAAGTGGATTCTTTACCAACTGAGCTACCAGGGAAGCCCACAGTTATATGTTTAGCTTATTTTCTGCCTTGTTCTATCTATTAGTCTAACAATCGCAGGCTTATGGTCCTATTATTTCTAAAACTAGAATACTCTACTTCTCTATGTCAGGAATCTTAAAAGAACATACACCCATTCTGTTATTTGATATTCTCTTCCTGAAGTCTGAACGTGCTTTCTCACCTGGACTAGCGAAGTGGACGATCAGCATTTATGTACGAAGAGCAGGAGAGACACCCAGTGGCTGAAAGACTTTCTGTTTTCTCCTAACCATGCCTAAAACATGATTGAGATTGAACTGTTTATTGAGTATTTTTCCTACTATTTGTATCTCCTGAATTACTTTTCCAAAATGATTTTCCATATAATGGAAACATTTCCTTCTGTTGTTTCAAGTTTATCCCACATGGGAAATTGGAGCATGTTCAGGGGTCATAGCTGGGTAAAAGTGAGTGCAGTTTAGACTGTTCATTCACAGATTCAATAGAGACAGCTGTCTTCATAGCCACTGTCACGGTGTCCAGTGTTATTTAGATAGAATATAAAAGCCCTAATGTTAGGGACTAACTTTCAGTGTAACCGAGTAAATGTAAACTGTTAAACTCAGAGCTTGCCCTGGTTTGGTATAGAAATTTTCTGAAAGTTCTGAAAAACGAAGACACAGTCAAAAGATTCCACGTAACGCAGAAAAGGGGGTGTTTATCTTGAGAATGTGTGAAGACCGTCCTGAAAAGTTGCTGGTAGAAACTAGAGGTCGCTAAATGCCTAGCACCTGTAAAAAATTCTGCACATTTACTTTGTTCTTGTCTTTACCAGCCAACTCCCTTTGCTCATTCAAAATTTCTGCTCACTGAGAATTTTTATTTCAGTGTGGCCTGGCTTGACTCCTGTGACCTGCCCTAGCATCAGTTCTTTCCAACTTCAGTTTTTCTTGCTTCATCCTTTCTGTGTTTTGTGGTTTGATGTCCCAGGAGAATGTGCTTAGCCTCTTTGAGAACCAAGTGGTGCTGTTGGCCAGTGACCAGTCTTTGGACCGGTAGCCCTTTGGTCAGGTGCTTTAGTCTCAGTCGCCTGTGGAGTGGAATCACGTGGTCTCCACAGGTTTTCCTCTTTGACAGAATGAAAGCTCTTTGCTTCAGAAGGAGGCTCTGGTCATGACACATATTGTGACACTTTGTCCTAGTAGGAATTTAAGGCTTCCATCCATACCAGAGCTGTGGCTCTCAGGCTTTAGCTGCATCAGAGTCACTGAAGGACTTTTTCAAACCCAGAGTGCTGGTCCCCACTCTCAGGGTCTCTGAGACCCTAGATACAGGATGAGTCCCAAATGTGCATTTCTAACTAGGTCCCTAGTGCTGGTGCTGCTCCTGGCCCAGGGCTCACACTTCGAGAGGCATTGTCAGGGAATGTAAACTATTATTGACTGACTAAGTCTATTTTTAAACGTCTTATAGAAGAAACCCATTTTGGGGGTAAGAAACATATGTAACTGAATGTTGAAATCATTGTTTTTTCGAACAAAACTATTATTTTGTGGTTAGCCTGTGGGCTTATTTCCTGACCAATATTTTTTTTTTTTAATAGATTGACCTTAGTTTAAGCTGTGCTCTTACAGTTAAGGCTTTATTCCAGAGTAGAAGATTATTTGAGTTTCAATGGGTTTTTCTTTTTTTCTCTTGCAAAAGTAAATAAAGGCTATGACTCCAATTAAAAGACAAGTTCTGAAAATATATTGATGGGAAGATTTGAAAGCAACCCAACACTGTAACTGGCTTGTTCCTTTCTTCTCTTCACAGGGTTACATGAGTTCTTTTTCCTCCTAGTCCTAGTGTACTTTGTGATTGCTTGCATTTATGCTCAATCATTGTGGCAGGCTATTAAGAAAGGAGGACCCATGCACATGGTTTTAAAGGTTCTGACAACTGCATTGCTGTTACAAGCTGGTTCAGCTTTCGCTAATTACATTCATTTCTCCAGGTAACTCAAAACCATTAAAACTGTGTTCATCATTATGTCTAATTAATCCTAATTAGTCCACCAAAGTTATGTTTGCTTTGATTATGAATAATTTTGTTCACATTTGTAATTTATGCTAATATTCTCCTCTTCAATTCCTCAGTTACTCCAAAGATGGAATAGGGGTACCTTTTATGGGAAGTTTGGCAGAATGTGAGTATCTTACTAAGCATTTCTTTAAAACATAAACTTACTATCTGCTTCTTGTATGTTTTCCTTTTTCATCACTTATTTTCTGTCATAATACAGTTTTTTTAATCTGAGGTTGATTAGATTTGGCTCAACTAAAAATAAGATTACAGATTTAGTTTCCACATATCCTGTTTAGTTTCTGTAGGGATAGATAATGTGTTTAGCTATTCATTGTCTTTAGAGCATATTTATGCCCTTTCTGTCATTTTTATCCTCAATAAAGACTCAGTGAAGTAGATATGCTTATCCCTATTTTGCAGATAAAGAATCTGGGCTCAGTGACAGGAAATACATTTCCAAATGTCAGTCGTCTGGTAGATGGTAGAGCCAAGACTTAGACCTAATTTTCTGACCACAAAGCTAAAGATTTTTTTTTTTCCCTTTTATCATCCCCTTTTTGACTTTTTCTCTATGTTTCTAACCTGGAGCCATAGAATAAACCTATAATTGAGCTGACTTCTCAGCTTTGTTCTTTGATTTATAAGAGGAACTCTTATGAGGTAATTATTCAATTAAACATGATGGTGAAAAAATAAAATTTCCTATAATCATAACTTTTAAAAGAGAACTTAAGAGGTACATCAGGTCATATGCCATTCTCAGTTCTGAAAAACAAGTTAAGATTTGCTCTAAAAAAGCAGGTCCTGAATACACAGCCATTCTAGGATTTACTTTCCTTATATTTTCCATGTTTCTCTTCTAGTCTCCTCACTCTTTAATAGGGTGTCTTACAGTAATCTCTGTAATCATCTCAGGACCCGCTTATCCTGATGCTGCCTATTTTAAGATTCTAAAACTTCTGTAGCCTCTCCTTTTCCTTGTGAAGAGGATGTGTATACTGTTCACCTCTTGGGCATGAGCAAAAGTTGACTCTCTTTCTTTTGACACTACCAGAACCCTTCTTTGTCCCCCTGTTTTCTCTTAGATGACTCAGGATGTTTATAATAGAGTCCTAGAGTTTTAAAGCTGGACAGAACATAGAAATAATTTAGCTCATGCATTTTAGATGAGGAAATTGTGGTCCAGAGAGGCAAAGCATACAGAGGCCCATCAGTAGCAAAGCTATTACTAAAATCAAGGACTTTTGAAGTTTTGTGAGTATCTACTGTATACAAAACAGTTTCAGGTTGTCTGGCATCTTCATGGTAGGTTAAAAGCAAAAGTCTTTTTTAAAAAAACTACAGTAAATCAACATTGATCATTTTTGGTAGTTCTGACAACAGGTTTATTAAATGATAAAATTTCTTTTTAAAAAAAATTTTGGCTGCCTTACATGGCATGTGGGATCTAATTAACAGTTCCCAGACCAGGGATCAAACCTCTGCCCTTTGCAGTGGAAGTGCGGAGTCTTAACCACAGGACCACCAGAGAAGCCCCTAAAATTTCAAGATTTTTAATTAAATTCCACAGGATGGGGTTTTTGTGTGATCTGTGTACTTTGTCTATAATTAGTTACTTTTCCAAGAACAGATAAGCTGTGTTCTGCCTGTCGTCACAGTTACAGTATATTATATCAATATGTGCATTAGTTAGTACACATATAAATGAACCAGAAAATCTATGTACCCCCCCACACCCTGTATTTGTAAAAACAAATAGCAAAAGCTAAGTAGCAACTTATGTAGGTATATTCCTTTGGCTGACTTCTTTAAGTAACTGAATATGTATTTGTAAAATGTTTAATAAAAATAATTAGCATCACAGTCTAAATCTCTGGTGAAAGTAAAAAAGTTTATACTTTGTATAAAAACAGTAAAAGAAGACATCAAAGTCATACATGGCAATTGAAAGGAAGTTTTATTTTGTTAAATTGTGATCAAACGTTTATTCCAAAATCCACATAGAAATATACTTTGATGAAAGGTTATATTTTTTAAAATCAAAAAATAGGACTTCCGAAAAAAATACACGTGTAAGTGGAGGTAAACGACTGATGGTTGTTTACCAGTAGCGCTGAACTGGACGCCGGGCGGTTTTGTTGTGTCCTTTCCACAGCAGCGGACCTCCCTGAAGTGTGAGTGATGGCCGCCTGGTGGCGCTTCACACCAATGCATGGAGCACTTCATCTGACTTCAGGACTCACACTAAGGCCAGCATAATTGGATGCTACAGTAGCTCTGCGTTTCTTTATTGTCATGCTATTTCTTACTAATAGTTTCAGCAACTGTTCTTCACATTGTGATTCAGCCATCAAAAAAACATTAACAACCCAGAAATATGTAGTGTTCTCCACACTGCAGAAGTTATATTTAAAATGGTTTTCGTAAGTGGTGAGTTATAGATTGTAGTTAGAAAAACTAAGAAAAATAAGGAACACAGATTTAAAGCTGGCCTTAAAAATATGTACAGGTATATATATATTTTTAAAAATAGGAGTTTTGCCATTGTGTTAGCTATTTTCAGAAATGTTTACAAATTTAATGGCAGAATTCTTTAGATTTATTATTGAATTTCTGTAGTTTCTATTTGAAAGTGCCTGTCTTTTGTGCTTAATAAGATAATTATGTTCTCAATGCAAAAAGGATAAAATTTGGGAATTCCCTGGTGGTCCTGTGGTTAGGACTCTGAGCTTTCACTGCCCAGAGCGCGGGTTCATTCTTCAGTTGGGGAGCTAAGATCCCACAAACTGTGTGGCATGGCCACAAAAAAAAAGGAGATTTGTTGTATTGCAAAAGCTCAGCTGACTTTGGTTTTCATTTCCCATTAGTTTTTGACATCGCTTCCCAAATTCAAATGCTATATCTACTTCTGAGTCTGTGCATGGGTTGGACAATAGTCAGAATGAAGAAGTCTCAGAGCAGACCTCTCCAGTGGGACTCTACTCCTGCATCTACTGGTATTGCTGTATTCATGGTCATAACACAGGTGTGTAGTGAAACCAAATATTTCTGTTCTATACTATTCAAAAATGCAGACTTGAACACATCTCCTGTCAAAATTGAACCCCAGGACCCATGAGAAATTTGTGTCGTTTTAAACTATGAGTTTAAAGTGTGATAGATCATAAGTGAAGTAAATCAGAAAGAGAAAGACAGATACTATACGGTATCACTTACATGTGGAACCTAAAATATGACACAAGTGAAATTATCTATGAAGCAGAGTTTATTCTCAGACATAGAAAACAAATTTATGGTTACCAAAGGGAAAAGAGGGTGGAGGAGGGATAAATTAGGAGCTTGGGATTAGCAGATACACACTGCTATGTATTAAATAAACAGCAAGGTCCTACTGTATAGCACTGGGAACTATATTCACAATCCTGTAATAAGCCACAATGGAAAAGAATATGAGAAAGAGTATGTATATATGTGTAACTGAATCACTTTGTTGTACATCAGAAACTAAGACAACATTGTAAATCACTTATAGTTCAATTTTTTAAAAACACAGAAAAAAAGAGTGATGGATCAAATAACCTGTTAATTTTCTGAGTGCTAGTATATGTAAATTGTAAAATTTCATTGTAATTTACCTGAATCTGAGCTTCCTATCAGCTTATTTAAGCACAGTATGTTTAATATTCAGTTAGATTCTCATTTTCTAATTAAGAGCTTTCTTTCATATTTTCTAACACTTTGTAAGTACTCAGTATTAAATCAGTCAATGAATGAAGATTCATTCATTGGCAGGAATCTACTTTATACATGAAAGAATTCAAGTGAATATCAGATTAAAGAAAAAACCAAAATGTAGAATAAAAAAGAAGGGGATCTTGTTTTTGAAATCAAATACACCCATGGCAACCCATTCCAGTGTTCTTGCCTGGAGAATCCCAGGGACGGGGGAGCCTGGTGGGCTGCCATCTGTGGGGTCACACAGAGTCGGACACGACTGAAGCGACTTAGCAGCAGCAGCAGCAGCAGCACACCCAAAACAAATTTGGTCTTTTAGAAGGGTCCTCTCTGCTCTTGTTTTGTTTTCCTCTGTTGTAATATGTAGACATTCTAGACTCTCTGTGTACTTATATGCAATGGATTTATAAAAATTTAGATGAAAGATATAAACATAAAAATTTGTACTGAATTTGTGACCAGTATAAGTTACAGATGAAAATGAAATATACACTTGGGTTCTATGTAGGACATCATAATTTGTTTTAATGCATTAAATAAATGGAAAAACTCAGTAGTGGAGGGTAAAGCCTGTGCTTTATTCATCTCTGTACCTCTAGTACTTACTTAGGACTGTAAGTGCCGAGTGACGGTCTATTGAATTTACATGATTGATTTAGAAAGGGGCCATATCATAGGTATTTATATTTAAAAAGAAAATAATGCCAGGAAGGGAGAGCTAATGAGAAAGAACTGAATTGGAGGTGATTAAAATAAGGACAAGATCCTACCAACTTAACATTTCTGATCCAGGGTTTAGGGAGAATAATGTTACATCAAGTTCAAGTCTCATTTCTCAGTAGCCTTTTTTAAAAACTGAATTTTCATTATTTCACTATAATTTAAATTCATTATCATAAACATACAAATTGAGATTATAACTCTACATTAGACTTTCTGTGAACATTTGTGAAGACTGTGTTAGACATGGCACTGATCCTCAGCAACAACCAGACTAGGAGGACGAGACAGGCAAACAGAGATCATGTAAATATGTACACTGTATTCCACAGGTCACACATTAACATATGTATGTGAAAATATGGGAGTGCTGTGCTTAGTTGCTTCAGTTGTGTCTGACTCTTTGCTACCCCATGGACTGTAGCCCACCAGGCTTCTCTGTCCATGGGGATTCCAGGCAAGAATTCTGGAGTGGGTTGCCATGCCCTCCTCCAGGGCATCTTCGCAACCCAGAGATTGAACTCAGGTCTCCCACATTGCAGGCGGATTCTTTACTACCTAAGCCACCAGGAAAGCATTTGTGAACAATGTGTTAGACATGGCACTGATCCTCAACAACAACCAGACGAGGTGGATGAGACAGGCAAAGAGAGATCATGTAAATATGTACACTGTATTCCACAGATCACGCCTTAGCATACATATGTGAAAATATGGGCGTATGAATATGTAAAAATGTGAATCATGGGAAATGGTTATTTTTTTCTGCTTTGTTGGATTATAATTGAAAACCAGAAATTGTATAGATTCAAGCTACATAAGTTGATGTTTTGGTATATATACATTTTGAAATGATCACCAAAACCTAGCCAGTTAATATCCATCACCTCATGTAGCAGGAGATAATAGTTCTATGATAGCACTTTTTTGTGGTAAAAAGTCAAGTTTAGAAATGCATGTTGAGGAATCAGATGGGTATAATTTGGTGGGGTAGAAGAATAACTTTAAGTGAAAAAAAGATCGAATATTTGGTCCAAGAAGGAAATTCATCTGTGCAAGAGGAGAACAGAGTTCACCTAGCAAGAATGTAGCAGGAGTAAAATTAGGGTGGAAGATTCAAGAATGAGGAAAGGAGGTGGTTGCTGGTAAACCCCATAAAGCCTAAAATTAGATTTAGTAATGGAGTTTTCATCTAAATCTTTTGGAAGCCACTGAAGACTCAATTCTGAGGGCTGAGTTGGTAAATGAAGGGAGAACAGAGGACCAATGACTTGTGTGATGGTAAAAATTATCATAATTTAAGTGATTGATGTTTAGTAAAGATGGAGAGTATGTGGGCACTGATTTCTACTGAATAGCAATAAACAACAGCTTAATCAGGAACTTGCTGAGCTTTTCACTGGTGTAGTAATCATGGGGGAGAAAAGGTGAACAAACACATAAGGAAAGTAACTCTGCCCTGGGTGCCATAATGAATATTAAAAATCCACTCTCCTTGGGACTTCCTTGGTGGTCCAGTGGTTAGCACTTACCTTCCAATGCAAGGAGTATGCCTTCAATCCCTGGTCAGAGAGCTAAGATCCCACCAGAAGCAATATTGTAACAAATTGAGTAAAGACTTTAAAAATGGTCAACATCAAAAAAAAAAAAAAAAGAAAATCTTAAAAAAATCTACTCTCCTTTAACCAGAGAGGTTAACGTGGGAAAAAAGAGTGAAATCAACAATTCAGACTTGCTAGTTTGTGGATTATAAAACATACTGAGATATTTGAAACTTTATCCTGAGATAACAGGCTTGAATACAGAACAGTTTGATTCATAGTAAGGTGTTGAAGTAAGAAAGAGATTGATTTAGAAGAAACTTTGTGCTTATTCTGTGCCTCTTTTCAACTTATTTTCATCATAAGAGATGTGTTACTTGAATTGTGGTAGCAGTAGTATTTTTTATCTCTGATACATAGTCTCATTTGATAGCAAGCCCCTTCCTCCAGCTTCGGGGTGTCAGTGAGGGGAAAAACTGCCCATACTTTATCAACACCTTATATAGTTTGATAAATCTTAGAACCTCTTAGGAATGAATGTACTGTTTAGGGGGATATATAAAAGAGTTGAATAAAGTACTTTATTGTAAGTAGATAAGACTTTTTTCTCTAAAAATATGTATTTATTATTATTATTAATTTTTTTTTTGCAGAGTATTTTGCTACTTTGGGAACAGTTTGAAGAAACCAGTTCTCACAGCCACCATTCGCACCACAGCTTAGCAGGGATCCTTCTTATCGTTTTAAGAATTTGCCTAGCGTTGTCCTTAGGCTGTGGACTCTACCAAATCATCACAGTGGAGAGAAGTACACTCAAAAGGGAGTTCTACATCACCTTTGCCAAAGTATGGGTTTGCTTAGAAAATGACTTCTTTGCATTGTCAACTTCATTCTGCATTACTGGGAAGTTAGTATGCAACCCTACGCTTATACTTCATAAACTTTTATTATGTGCTAGGCACCACTCTTAAGCCCATTATGTGCTTCAGCTCATTTAATCTTCACAATTTATGAGCTGCAGATGATACTATCCCCATGTTACAGAGCCCATGGAACAGTAGTTTCCATGTAATCTTTGGCAGACAGAATTGTAATTTCTTGATCAATAGGGATTTTACATTCTTTTCTATAGTATCAGAACTTTTTAATAAAAAAATAGATTACTGTTTGCATTTCTCAAAAAAGCAGTTTGTAATTGACTATGAACTGTTTACTCCCAGAATTATGCAATGTTTTATAACGAATCATGAAGAGCCATCCTTCAGCGTAAGCAGAGGGACCCAGGAGACTGAGTACACGCTACACTTCAGCCATTTCATGGCATCCATACGAGATCGCGTTGACTTCATTCCCCCTTTCCATGTCCTTCCTATGCCAGTGAGAGCCAAAGGCAGATGGATTTTTTTTTTTTTCTGTACCCATTTAATAAAGGAAAAGATCAGGAGAGAGGTTGGGGCAGTCACATTACAGAAGCCTCCCTCCCTGGAAGGTAATACTTTTGGTATACAGGTGGAGAGAATCCATAACCTATCCTCTTGGCAACTCTAAACCGCTTCTGACAAGCTGTGTGGTCACCCACCCTAGTCCACAGTCTCAGAAGAGTGAGGCTGCTGTGGACAGAGGGCCATGATTCCTTCTTTATTCCTGAGGTGGAGCTTTGGCAAGCTGCTGCCACAGGCCTCTCGTGTACCAAACAGGCAAGGATATGCCTTTCACATTGGAATTCTTCACAGATACAGTAGTGCCTGTTGTCTGAAACGTTAGTGTATACTTCAGTTGTATGAAAACTAAATTTTTTCTTTTCAATGTTATAAACAGTACCAAAATTTTTCTTAAAGTGAAATTTTTATATGTTTTCCTATAACTATTTGAATAGGTTCAGACATGCAGAAGCATTTAAAGAGTAGCAAACACATTCTCACCTCTCTCCCATCTATGCAGTTATCACCTCCTTACATATTCACAACTATTAATTCCTAATTTATTTTTCAGAGAATTAAAAATATATATTATTAAATATTTTATATTTCCTTTTGCATTTATACAGATAGTAACATACTAAACACATATTTATACATCTTGTTTATTTTTCTTACAACATCAAGGTACTAACCCTGTCAAGAGCTAGTAGTATTAACTTATTATTTTATTTCAAATTTAATTTTGGAAAAGGATATTTTGCCATGTTCTAGGAAAAATAGAAAATATATATTTGAAAATATAAGTGTTAAAAAGTTTCCCATTCCTACTTAACTAATTCCAGTGTCTTTTGTACTAAATCTCAAACAAGTAGCCACTGTTAATCAGTTTTTTGTGTTATTCTTATAGAATTTCTTTGTGTATCTGTATGAAACTATAAATGAATATTCTTATGTCTTTTACAGAAATATTGCACATTTGTACCTTGATTTTCTCAATTATCAATTTGTTACTTGTTTAAACATGTTCTGCTGCTGCTGCTAAGTCGCTTCAGTCGTGTCCGACTCTGTGCGACCCATAGACAGCAGCCCACCAGGCTTCCCGTCCCTGGGATTCTCCAGGCAAGAACACTGGAGTGGGTTGCCATTTCCTTCTCCAATGCATGAAAGTGAAAAGTGAAAGTGAAGTCGCTCAGTCGTGTCCGACTCTAGCGACCCCATGGACTGCAGCCTACAAGGCTCCTCCATCCATGGGATTTTCTAGGCAAAAGTACTGGAGTGGGGTGCCATTGCCTTCTCCGTTAAACATGTTCATAGTGTATCAAAATGTGTATATGTGAAAGATGAAAGATTTTAAATACTCCTAAAAAACCCATTTGATTAGAAACGAAGTATCATTGTCACAACAATAGCAAACTTATTTCTATTTTTTATTGCAGTTTCTACTGTACAGGCCAATTGAGATCAATCAAGACCTCCTAAATAGGCTAGTAATGTTTTCTGTCTGGTACATTATGAAAACAGAGCTTTCACAACTGCGCTTATTCAACGTATTTTTCATTTGTTTCAGGGCTGCATCTTGTGGTTTTTGTGCCATCCAGGTCTTGCGTGCATTTCTGTCATTTTTGATGACTACCAAAGAGATAAGGTAAATAATATATGTGATCAAATAGTTTTATTTGTAGTCTTTATTGGGAAATTAAGTAGGAAAAACCTATTTATCCACTCAGTAGTTTCTTTGGATTCTGTGAAATAAAACTTGGAAACAAAATATTAAACCAGTGAGTATTTCAATTTAGTTTATAAGCAAAATGATGGAAAAATAGCTTTTGTTATTCCTATTTTAACCTATCTTATAGTACTATTTTATAAATTAACTTTTAGAATGTATAAACACAGCTTTGTTAAGAAAAAATGATTAAAAATGTTCACTACATAATGTTAAATATCAAGATTGCTTTAAAAAAAAATCAGTCTGGTTGCTTTAACACCCTGCAGACTGGAGTGCCATGCTCACGTATGTCACATTTTGGTTGCGTTGATACCTACCATCTTAGGTGAATGACTCCATCATTTCAAAGTGGAGTTCTGCCAGGAGCTCTTTACAAGCAATGCCATATGTGCTTGAACACAGAAGTGTGTCTTGAACCTGAGGTATTTACAGAGGGTAAATAGATAGGAAGGTAGTCTACAAAGACAGAGAAGCGACCTGAGAATTTCTGAAAGGGCTTTTAGAGTACTCGTCAAGATTCAGGTAGGGGCACTCTTTATTCCTATTACTAGATTAGCCAGGAGCCTGATTTTTCTTATTACTTTCTTATCACTTATTACTTTTGTCAGTACATGCACCCTGAGGAGAGAATGGTTTCGTAAATTATTCTTTTGTGTCTTGTGGCATCTATAAACTGCTAAAAGAATTTTACTTTTGAACAATTACAGTCCTGAACATTAGTTGTATTTTTCTATTGAAAATTTCTTTTTAAAAATTTACCCTCAGTAAAGATGGGGAAGATATAATTTTTATTTATATATATTAAAGTATATATAAGTTTATGTATGATGTTTATGTATGTATAAAGCATATATAGGTTCATAATAAATTGAATACAATTTCTCTGTTTTTGCATGCAGTAAAGCATTCCCTTTCTTTTGTTTTCAGGTCATTACAATAGGTGTTATCCTTTGCCAGTCTGTTGCCATGGTCATTCTCTACAGACTCTTTCTATCCCATAGTCTGTACTGGGAAGTTTCTTCACTTTCCTCAGTAACACTACCACTGACCATATCATCTGGACACAAAACTCGGCCTCACTTCTGATACTTGCTTTTCTCTAAGGAAAAGTGAATTGATTCACCAGAGTGCAATAAGGATCCAAATACAGTGACTTTTTTTTCATACTTGTGGTATGAAAAATTGAACAGAGAAGGCAGAGCATGTTATATATATATAACTGCATTTAAGCAGTACCAAACTGAAAACTGAAAAAAAGGTAACAAATGTTTTGAAATATACTTAATAAACTTTCAAGAAAGAGCATTGTTATAAGGTGATTTATACAATTTCCATATGGAAATAAAGCTGAAAAGAATTGTATAATATTTTTATAAGAGACTCACCACTTAAAATGCCTCATCCTACATCAGTAGTTAACTCAGGTTTGATAGTCCAAAAAAAGTGATCAGTTAAATGATTACTTACTTATATGTATCTAAACTAAGTCCAGTTATGAAATCAGTATAATACACTGGTTAAAAACTGCTTCTTTTTATGCTTTAAGGAAAATGCATTTCATATTGGAGTTTAAAGATATTGAAAATTAAGTTACTTAAGAAAATTAATATAAAATATATTTGTAGTTAAGTGAATAAGCTTTTGTTTATTTGTGGATGGGGTTATTCTCCATTTTCTTCTATTACTTTTCGCTCTCTAGTTAGGATTTAGCTTGATTAGCAAAGGGTTTTTGGCAGATAATTTATGAAAACTTAGATACATTGCAGCGGTTATACAAAGGATTTTAAAATCTGAGCACTTAGGTGAAGGGACAAGCAGGTTAACATGTTTAAAAAGAAAGAAGGAAAAAGTACTCTATGATATGGTTACTAAAATTTTAATCCTGATATAATTCATTTCTCTTACATTGAATCCCCAATCATAATTAAGCTGTATACACAGATTAAATTAACAGAAGCATTTCACATAAATGTTGGTTTCAGTCATCAACTACCCATGAATTCCTGCCCAAGGATACTTAATCAGGATTAAATTTTCTATGAATAATTGGAAAACAAAATACTCACTGGATTTGTTATAATCCGTGTTGGCACTGGATTCTAAGTGGTTGCCATCTTGAATCCTTTGTAATAAAGCCATATTTTTTGCGAATGATGCCCTGGTATTGAGTATTCAAATACTCTATCAAGTGCCTGTTAAAAAAATTGCTACATTGTTGTTGGTACTTGCAGTCTAAAATGACTATTCCCATTAAGAGTCACTGATCACAGATTATTCTGTCTTGCAAGTCCTTCAGGCCTTTTCATTTTTACCTCTGGCTTATTTTAAAGATTTTTCTTTTTTAATCTACTTTCAAAGGTGTTATGTTTTTAAGCAAGAAATAGTGCACTGATCTGGTAATTAACCTTTTTTAATTAAATGTAGTTAAAGTAACATAGCAGAACTTTAAAAATATCTATTTTGTCTTTGTTTTTCCTTTGCATCTAGTCTCATTGAAAGTGAATAGTATTCTGCTTCATTTTAAAGGCAAAACACATGTGTTCGTGACTAGCAAAATGGCAGAATGACAAAGTTCAACCTGCTCATTAAATCATCAACAGCTCTTTGTAAATTATTTAATAAATGAGAGCTACAGGTTGAGACTAGAAAGTCAACAATATGTTTTAGATTTATGTGATCTTCTGAGTGGTCATGACCTTTTATTTTACTACATCTCACATCTAATAACCCCAGTTATTGTCTGTTGTATTCAACTGAAGTGCAGTTAATTGAGCTGAAAAAAAAGACTGAAGCCTTTTCAAAAGTTTTGTTAACTTGCAACAATGGGAAGAGAATAATCTTTGTGTTACCTACACAAAGAACATGGAAACTGTAATCAACATGTATGAAATATATTACTGTGCTTGCATTTATGAGGCTTGAGCAATTTATTTTTTACTTTTATTTTTTAATTTATGGTTGAATTTACTGATAATTTATTTTGTTATTCAAGAGCCATTGTTAAATGAAGGAAGACAGTTTGTTAATAAATGTATAAAACAGCTGTGAATAATTAGTAATCCAAGTTCAGAATTCATAGTTTGTAAGTCATGACATGGTATCCTCTGTTTTTTCTCTTCCTGAGTGTTTACATGGAGATTTGTTACCACAGATTACAGAAAGATAACTGTATACTGCAAACTCTAATTAAAGATCAGAACTTTGCTACTTTCTTTATTTGTCAGATAATGCGTTTTTTTTTTTTTTTTTAATCTATTTTACATTTTTTCTTGGAGAAGTTGAATGGTCTTTCCACAGCTTTTTTTTTTTCCAGAAGCATTTTCTTTCTTCATGTACTAAGGTATGTGTGCTCAGATGCTCAGTTGTACCTGACTCTTTGTGACCCCATGGACTGTAGCCCGCCAGGCTCCTCTGTCCATGGGGATTCTCCAGGCAAGAATAGTGGAGTGGGTTGCCATTTCCTTCTCCTGGGGCTCTTCCTGACTTACAGATCGAAACTGTGTCTCCAGTCTCCTGCATTGGCAGGCAGATTCTTTTCCTCTAGCACCACTTGGGAAGCGCTATATAGGAAGGTATATGAAGGTGTTTTTATTGATATGTATAATCAGTACATATCACTCTAAGTGCTAGTGTGATAATCATGGTCCCCTGTAACTTGAGTATGAAACAGAGAATAAATGATTCCCCATAGTCACCTGACTTCTCTTTCACTTTTCTACTTTACCCTCATGATTTAATGAGCACCTATTATGTATTGTGTTAAATTTTAGTGAGAAAGAATGGCTAGCCATAGTTAACTTTCACTGTTGGTTTTTAACAGTAAACCTGAAATTGTGCTGAAAGTTAGAAATGAGCTTGAATATCTCTGTGTACCTCAGCTCACTTCAATATTTGAACCTTGGCTTTCAGCCAGATAGTGTTGCTAGCAGGGAGAGATAATCCAGGCAGAAGAACTTGCTTTAGGAAAAAAAATTTTCATGATCTCAAGTAAAGTAAGCCATGTCTGATGAAAATGGGAGATATACGAGTCTAAGGCCGATTCTAACATAAGGAAACTAGAATCTATATATCAGCATGAACATTGGCCCCTTCAACGTTTCCCTCAGGAGGCTGTGCATGTTCTCTGAAAATTCTTTGGAAATCTGGAATTATTTGTGAAACATTCATTTTAAATAGCTTCAGTGGTGTCAAATCTTTGAGGTTCTTTGTTTTTGAGAAGTGAAATGATACAGCCAATCAGTTTGAGACTAGATCTGAAGGGGTAGCAACTGATTTTTGTTTCAACGTGTGTTTATAAATTGAGACTAAAATAATGACATTGGTTTTCCCATGAGATCTGAAAATTAGTGCATGAACTCATGCAGTGGTTTTCTAATAGTGCTGCTTCCACACTTGGGCACCTTCTCTGCACAACTCCAAGGGCATTGTGCTATAGGAGTGATATGAGTCCCTTCAGTTGTGTTTGGCTCTGTGCGACCTTATGGACCATAGCCCGCCAGACTCCTCTGTCCATGGGATTCTCCAGGCAAGAATACTGGAGTGGGTTGCTATGCCCTCCAGGGGATCTTTTCAACCCAGGAATCAAACCTGCATCTCTTACGACTCCTGCATTGGCAGGCGGGTTCTTTTCCACTATAGCCACCTGGAAAGTACCCTAGGGATGACAGTTACATAAGAATAGCAGGAAGCCTGGAGTTGCAGAAGGAATGATCCTGCTCTCTACAGCCCGGTCTCCACATAGCAAAGGGAAATCAGCTGGATGATGGAATTCTTCATGCTAACTGTATGCCTTTTGTATATTTGAAATTATTTTAAAATTTAGAAATGTAAATGAGCTCAAAGTGACTGTCTTATTAAAACTCTATTTGCTTCCCATTGCACTTGGGAAAAAGTGACTCATGCTCATGACTATGTTTTACAAGGCCCCACGTAATCAGGGCCTTTTCTTTATGTCTAATCTCATTTCTAATCTCTTCTCACCATGCCCCGGCCTTATCCTCCCAAAATACCTCATTTACGTCACTGCCTCAGAGCCTTTGCATTAGCTATTTCTTCTGCCTGCAATATTCTCTTCCAAATCTTGATGTGGTTCATGGTTGAATTCTCATCATTCAAGTTCTCAGAGAAAATATCTTTCAGAGACCTCTGACCATCTGTGGTGAATTTATACGGGGCCAATATAGCTAAGCTGCTCATAGGTTCCTCTGAATTACGTCTGCATAATTCCAGAATAGTGTGGGTCAAAGAGATGTTTGGCATGAGACTTAGAGGACTAAGGGAAAGTAACCAGATCCAGATTCTTTTGATAATTGAAAGGTGCAAGCAAGGCATGCACTGTTGTTGCCCACCTGGTTTTTTGCTTATGTGCTGGTTCACCTTCTTGGTTTGAGGACCAACAGGCAGGCCCACAGAACACCAGTTCCAGGTGGGTCACCTCCTTCAGCTTCTTTAACTCCTGGGCCAGATGTGTGTATTGTTCTGTGACAAAGGGTGCTGGGTTCTGCAGGACAACCCCGTCATCGAGGTTGGAGACTTGAAGTCAATGAGACTGGCCTGGGTTCCGGTGCACCCTCATGAGTTCCACTCACTTCTTGTGGGTCTCCTCATCCTGGCAGGTCCCAGTGCATCCTTGCTTTCCCCACTTCACATCCATCTTCCCTTCTCAATTCAGTTCAGTCGCTCAGTTGTGTCCGACTTTTTGTGACCCCATGTACTGCAGCATACCAGGCTTCCCTTTCCTTTACTATCTCCCAGAGTTTGCTCAAACTCATGTCCATTGAGTCAGTGATGCCATCCAAACATCTCATCCTCTGTCGTCCCCTTCCCCTCCCACCTTCAATCTTTCCAAGCATCAGGGTCTTTTCAAATGAGTCAGTTCTTCGCATCAGGTTGCCAAAGTATTGGAGTTTCAGTTTCAGCATCAGTCCTTCCAGTGAATATTCTGGACTGATTTCCTTTAGAATGGACTGATTGGATCTCCTTGCAGTCCAAGGGACTCTGAAGAGTCTTCCCCAACACCACAGTTCAAAAGCATCAATTCTTCTCCGCTGAGCTTTCTTTATAGTCCAACTCTCACATCCATACATGACTACTGGAAAAACCACAGCCTCGACTAGACGGACATTTGTTGGCAGACTAATGTCTCTACTTTTAATAGGCTGTCTAGGTTGGTCATAACTTTTCTTCCAAGGAGTAAGTATCTTTTAATTTCATGGCTTCAGTCACCATCTGCAGTGATTTTGAAGCCCCCCAAAATAAAGTCTCTCACTGTTTCCACTGTTTCCCCATCTATTTGCCATGAAGTGATGGGACCAGGTGCCATGATCTTCGTTTTCTGAATGTTGGGTTTTAAGCCAACTTTTTCACTCTCTTCTTTCACTTTCATTAAGAGGCTCCTTAGTTCTTTGTCGCTTTCGGGCCATAAAGGTGGTGTCATCTGCATATTTGAGGTTATTGATATTTCTCCCAGCAATCTGCATTCCAGCTTGTGCTTCATCCAGCCCAGCGTTTCTCATGATGTACTCTGCATATAAGTTAAATAAGCCGGGTGACAATATACAGCCTTGACATACTCCTTTTCCTATTTGGAACCAGTCTGTTGTTCTATGTCCAGTTCTAACTTGCTTCCTGACCTGCATACAGATTTCTCAAGAAGCCAGTCAGGTGGTCTAGTATTCCCATCTCTTCCAGAATTTTTCACAGTTTATTGTGATCCACACAGTCAAAGGCTTTGGCATAGTCAATAAAGCAGAAATAGATGTTTTTCTGGAACTTTCTTGCCTTTTCCATGATCCAGTGGATGTTGGCAATTTGATCTCTGGTTCCTCTACCTTTTCTAAAACCAGTTTGAACATCTGAAAGTTCACAGTTCACATACTGTTGAAGCCTGGCTTGGGGAATTTTGAGCATTACTTTACTAGCATGTGAGATGAGTGCAATTGTGTGGTAGTTTGAGCATTCTTTGGCATTGCCTTTCTTTGGGATTGGGATGGCCTCCTATAAGAAAATCCTTATAATAAATACCTTATTTTGTATATTAAAAATGGAATGTGTGTGTTGGGGGGGGATGTCCTAGTGGTATTCGTTTTGTGACTAGACCCTACAGATACACCATCCTATTTAATGCTGTTCCCCATCCTAATATCTATTACATTATTTTCTTTTTATAGTACTGCTTTCTCTTTGCCATCGCCTCTCTCCTCAATTAGATTGTAAATTCTGAGGGAGTTTGGCCCATTGTATTGTTTATTGCTGTATCCCTAGGACCTAGAACATTCTTTGATTGGTGTACTCTAGATGCTCAAAAATACTTTTGAATCAATGGATAAAAGAAATTCTGAAAAAGTTTTAAACATATATTTAGCAATTGTGCTATTCTTTGAAAGTGAAAGTAAAAGCCCCTCAGTTGTGTCCAACTCTGTGACCCCATGGACTATACAGTCTATGGGCTTCTTCAGGCCAGAATACTGGAGTGGGTAGCCTATCCCTTCTCCAGCAGATCTTCCTGACCCAGGAATCGAACCAGGGTCTTCTGCATTGCAGGCAGATTCTTTACCAGCTGAGCTACCAGGGAAGCCAACATGCTATTCTTTAATAAGTTACTAAAATATGGAACTGAGAATGTGTAAAAATCTTGAGTAATCAAGTAGTTATTAATAAAGTCTAATCTCTAAAATTCATCAATTGTAAAAGGATTTTTCAAGTTATCAGAAAACCAGTTTCTCCCTCTTTTAAATAGAGAGACCATGTGACCCGCATCTTAGTCCACCACAACTAAAAGCATCGATTTAAAAGATGTTTAAGTTAACTAGGGGAAGGAATGTTGACAGTAGTCTGAAGCATCTGGGAGAAGACAGAAAAAGTATAAATGACCCTAACACTCAAATTCCAGCAGCCTGGGGTCATTTAGTGTGGGTGAAAACAGCCCTGCATGCCTTGATAGACACTTAGAGCTTTGTTGTTCAATATAGCTCATGACAGGAATTCCCTGGTGGTCCAGTGGTTAGGACTCTGTGTTGTCACTGCCAAGGGCCTTCTCTTGATCCCTGGTCAAGGAGCTAAGATGCCACGAGTTGTGCAGCCTGGCCTATATATAAATATATATATATACATACACACATGTATCATGGTAATAATCCTTAATATTCAAAGATTAAATAATGTTCAGTATTCTCATAGAAATGTTCAAGTACACTGTTAATGTTTTATCCTTGTTAAATTGGTAATACATGTACACTTATTGTACAAAAATTAAAAGTTTGAAAAGAGTAAAAAATTAAGAAATTAAGTCCCTATGGCCACTTATTTCCCTCCCCTGGATTCAGCCTCTACTACCAGTTTCTTGTGTATTTTTCTAGAGATGGCCCCATGTATATGTAAACATATGTGAAACGTAAATTGGAGCATCCCATACAGATTGTTACGCACATTCAGCAGTTTGTTTTATATCCCTACTTACTGCATCACCCCATCTTTTCACTGATTGCTTAGAATTTCATTATATGAATGAATCTTTTTTAAGTTAGTGATTCAATTAGTGATTTTGAATTAAATGAATTTTTAAAAATAATCCTCCGTTACTGGGATCTGTTGGTTTCAAGCCTTTTGCTATTACAGGTAGCCCCCTAAACTTTTGGAATAAAAAATTTGCCTGGCACTCTTCCCCTATTCCCAGACCCTCCCTGCCCTCCCTGTCTCACTTTCCAGGATCTAAATCATTGAAATTTCCAGAGTTATAGAAGTGTTTTTGTTATTCATGGTGGAAACTGATATTTTGTGCTAATGAGATGACTCAGTATGAGGGTTGACCACACCAGAAAGGCCAAACATGTGATTAGAGGGCTGGGGCTTTGAGTCACGAAAACTTCAGCCTGATCTCCAAGGAGGGAAGAGGCAATGAGGATTAAGTTCAGCCTTGTGGCCAGTGAGCCAATCTATCATGCCCATGTAGTGAAATCCCAACAAAAACTTTGCACACTGAAGTTCAGATGAGCTTATAGATTTTTTAAAATACAGGTAGAATTAAAAGCATTTGATTAATGGTCACTGTGTTCTACCTGTGTCATAGGTAGAAAAGCCTTACCTTTTGGAGATTATGTTTAAACCCCCATATTTTCCTCTAGCAGTCTTATTTTTTTATGTTTAAAGTTTTGATCCACTTGAAATTAATTTTGCTGTGAAATATGAACTAGGGATACAACTTAGTTTTTTTCAGATGGTTGCCCACTTATTACAACATCATTTATTGTGTAATCCACCTTTTATTTATTGATTTGTAGCTAGTCTATTTTGAAACTTTTAGGCCTTTCAGTAAACTCTATTCATGGTCTAATACCACACTGTTTTAATTATTGTAGCTTTAAAATATGCCTTACTGTCTGGTTGGGATAATTTCTTGCTAGTACACTTGTTTTTCATCATTTTTTATTATTCTTGCCATTTTTTCCATATGAGCTTTAGAATCAATTTTTTTTCTGATTTTTTTCAAAAGAAAAACAAATCTGCTTTCAGTTTTTAGTGGAGTGAATTAAATTTCCATATTAATTTAGGGAGATTTTACTTACTTAACATGTTGGATGTTGATTTCACAGATGGTAGCTCGTCCTTGTGGCTCCTTAGCCAAGCATGTCATCAACTCTCTGAATTGTGGTTGCTTCCATAGTGATCCAAGAAACTGGTATGAAATACCTTTCTATTTCTTTCTAATGTGAGCATTATTTGTCATCACTTTTTAAAGCCTTTTTTATATAGAACTTGAACGTTCCTTGATAATCCCTAGATATTTTAATGTTTTCTTTCACTTTATGTTGCATATGACTGTTGTTTTATATGTGAAGACTGTTGGTTTCTATATTTTAATTTTGCTCCAATCACCCAACTGAAATCTCCTAACAGTTGTAATAACTTTTTAGTTGGCTCTCTGGTACTTTCTAGATAAACAATCATGATATCTGCAAAGAATGATCATTTAAATTCTCTTTTCCCTTTGTACCCCTCATTTTCACTCCTTATTACTAGTATCTCCAGAACAAGAATAATTAGTTTTGGTAATGTGGTGTTACTGTTCCTACATGCCACATTAGGTGGTTCCAAGAGACTTTGAAAAATTAAATATGTATACTGTAATGCCTAGAATAACAACTAAGAAAAAAACCAAGTTATATATTTTGTCAAAATGCATAGGAAAATTGAAGTAAAATAATAAAAAATGTTCCAAAAAAAAGAGAGGAAAGAGGAAACAAAGAAATTAAAGACAGAGAAAAAGAGAAAAGCAGAAAACAACAAAATGATAGACCTAAATACAGACACATCAATAATTACATTAAATGTAAATGTTTAGAATACACCAATTAAAAGAGAATAGGCTTTTTAAAAATGTCCCAACTATATGCTATCTATAAGAAATACTTCAAGTATGATACAGGTGTGTGTGTGTGCATGCTCAGTCACTTCAGTCATGTCCGACTCTTTGCAACCCCATGGATGTCACCCACCAGTCTCCTCTCTCCATGAACTTTTTCAGGCAAGAATACTGGAGTGGGTTGCCATGCCCAATAATGGGAAAGATATATACATGCAAACAACAATCAACTGAAGATTGTTACTACTGTTGTTGTTTAGTCACTGAGTTGTGTCTGATTCTTTGTGATTCCATGGACTACAGCATGTCAAGCTCCCCTGAGCGTGGAGTTTTCTAGGCAAGAATACTGGAGTGGGTTGCCATGCACAATAATAGGAAAGTTACACACGTGCAAGCAGCAATCAATTGAAAACTGGAATTACTATTGTTGTTGTTGTTCAGTCGCTAAGTTGTCTCTTTGCGGCCCTGTAGACTGTATTGGACTTCCCTGGTGTCCCAGACGCTAAAGCGTCTGCCTACAATGCGGGAGACCCGGCTTCAATCCCTGCATCGGGAAGATCTCCTGGAGAAGGAAAGGGCAACCCATTCCAGTATTCTTGCCTGGAAAATCCCATGGACAGAGGAGCCTGGTAGGCTACAGTCCATGGGGTCACAAAGAGTCAGGCACAACTAAGCGACTTCATTTCAGACTGAATGCAGCTTGTCTGGCTCCCCTGTCCTCCACTATCTTCCCAAGTTTGCTCAAATTCATTCAAGTCCATTGAATTACTATATTAAGATCAAAGTAGACTTCAGAGTAATGAAAATTGCCAGGGATAAAGGATGAAAAAATAAAAGGGTCAATTCACTAAGACAACATTGCAGTCTTAAGTGTATGTATCAAACAATAGATCTTCAAAATACATATTTCAAAAACTGGCAGAACTGAAAGGAGAAATAGTCAAAGCTCAATTTGGAGACTTCAACACTCTTCTCTCAGTGATCAACAGAACTAGTAAAAAAAAAATAATCAGCTAGAATATAGAAATGAACACCACCACCAATCAAGCAGATCTAGTTGATATTTATAGATCACTCAACCCAACAGCAGAAAAATATACATTCTTTTCAGGTGCACATGGACCATTCATTAAGATAGACTATATCCTGGTTCATAAACCATAACAAATCTAAAAGAATTGAATTTATACAAAATATACTCTCTGATCATAATCAGGAACAGACAGATAACTGGAAAATCTACAAACACTTGAAAACTAAATACTTTTTAAATGAACCATGGCTTACCAAATATATTTTGAATTGACAGAAAATGAAAATACAGCATATGAAAATTTGCGGGAAGAAGCAAGTGTGTTTCTTAGAAGAAAGTTTATAAAAGCTTGTGCATAAAAGAAGAAAAGTCCCAAATTAATAACTTCCGCTTCCAACTGAAGAAAATAAAAAAGAAGTGAAAAATAACCCCTCTTTTTGACCCTATGGACTGTAGCCCACCAGGCTCCTCTATCTAAGGGATTCTCCAGGCAAGAATACTGGAGTGAGCTGCCATGCCCTCCTCCAGGGGATCTTCCTGACCCAGGGATCTAATTCACGGTCTCCTAGGTCTCCTGCATTGGCAGGCGGGTTCTTTACCCCTAGCGCCACCTGGGAATCCCATTTAGCCATTTGGGAAATATAAAGGGCACAGTGATAAAAGAATCTGCCTGCCAATGCAGGAGACGTGAGTTTGATCCCTGGGTCAGGAAGATCCCCTGTCCATGGGCATGGACAGAGGAGCCTGGAAGGCTGCAGCCCATGGGGTAACAAAGAGTCGGACACAGCTGTGCATGAGCATGCACACCAGATATGCAAATTGAAATTGTGGTGAGAAATACCACTAGATACCTATTAGAATGCTAAAATAAAAATGATGAAAATAACAAGTCCTACCAGGGATGTGGAGTGTCTGTTACTCTCCTATATTGCTGATGGAATTGCAAAATGGCACGGCCGTTCTATTGCAGTTGCTTATAATGTTGAATAAATTACTGTATCACACAGCAATCCTACCTCTGAGTATTAACCCTAGAGAAGGGAAAACATACTTGCATAAAAATCTGTACACAGACTTCCCTGGGAGTCCAGTGGTTAAAACTCCACCCTTCCACTGCAGGGAGCACAGGTTCTATCCCTGGTGAGGGAGCTAAGATCCCACATGCTATATAGCACAGCCACAAACAAACAAAAAGTCTGTACACAAATGTTGGTAGTAGCTCTATTCACAGTCACAAAAAACTGGAAACAACCCACATGCCCTGGATTTACAAAGTAGGATATATCCATGCAAAGGAATACTGTTGGTAATAAAAAGAAACAAACTGTTGATTCACACAACTTGGATGAGTCACAAAAGCATTCCAGTCTTAAAAGGTTATATACTATATGATCCCATTTAGATGGCATTTTCAAATAGGGATTCCCTAGTGGCTCAGTTGGCCAAGAATCTGCTTGTAGTCACGGAGAAAAGATCAGTGGTTGCCAGGAGTTACAGGTGGGAGAAGGGTATGACTGTGAAGGGGTAAGACGACGGAGTTAATTTGGACGTGATGGAACCTTTCTGTATCCCAGTTGTGGTTGTGGCTACATCAGTCTGTACACGTGTTAAGATTCAAAGAGCTGCACACTGAAAAGGTCAATTTTACTGGGTCATAATTTAGAGACAAAAATAAATTTTACAAAGTGGATGTTGGATGTTGTCTAATGCCTTTCAGCATTTAAGAATATGATATGATTTTCTCTTTTGTTCTATTAAATAGTGAGTAGTATTAACAGATTTCCTGAAGAAGAACCGTCATTCAGTACATTTTTTAAAGTTTTACTATCCCAAACCAATGAGATTTTTAAAACTGGGATAATTAACAGGGTATAAACTTGAGCAGTTTGAAGAATGAAAATATTCAGATTCTCTTATTCTTTGAGGATGTCTTAGAAAGACAAGACTCATATGTGTTTGTTCTGAAAAGTGCATTTAAAATCAGTTGATTTATTTTGATTTTTTGCTTTATGCATCACTTATATTTCAGGGGTTTTGCCACTAGATGCTTTATAGAGCTGGTTAGTTGTAAAAGATGCCAAAATCTGTCATATTTAGAAAGTATTATTATCTACTAGAAAGAGCAGAGACTTTTTGACAAGACAGTCTGATTTCAAATCTTGGCTCTGCCAGTTTTCAATCATTTTCTTGTATGTAATCTTGTTTTGGAATGAACAGTGATTCCTTTAGTGTGGCAAAGGGGTCATACTGAACAAAGTGAGGAGTGTTCAGATGTGAGAGATGGGTTCTGATGTTACTGACTCATGGGACTGGTGTAAAGATTACGTATTGTGCTCGAACGGTGCATTGTTCTTTATTTATAGGCTTGAAGGTTGTGTGCAAAACTTTCAGTGAACCAGAGGTTCTTCCTAATCTATTCACTCACAAAGATAATATTTAAATGTCCATGAGATGAAAGTGTGTGTTTTAAATAATGGTACATATGTGGTTAGAACAGAAAGTAGGTGTGATTGGAATATATTCAAGATTCTATCTAATTCACACACGACTACATTCCAACATACACCCACACAAAATAAACTTTTAAATCTCTTGCCTAGCCTGTGAGCCTTAAAGATCTTTCAGAAGATTAGCTTTTAAGACTTACCCAGAAGTTAAAGCATTTGTGAAAGATTTGGTGGTGGAGGGGGGTAGGCAGAGAGGTGTTGAAGTGCAAAGTGGTTTATTCTCAGATATACCAATTTCTGTGACCAAAGTTCCTTATCAATTTAGTAAATTATAGTATTCTTTTGTTCCTTTTGTGAAGACATCAGGTTCTGTAGAAGTAAATGACATTCCATAGTTTGTTAAAGTTTACTATTTCCAAACTAACAATCTTGTTAAACCCCTGTAAATTCTATCTTTGTTCCCAAATGCATAGAGAGTGGTTCATACTTCATTTAAGAATTCAGGATGGAAGGCCTTCTAGATGTAGTAGAGTTAGGTTTTACGAACAGTATCAAAAGTCACGAATTACGGCTGCTATGTAGATTTCAAGGTCATAGGTATCTCACCTTTTAAAATATGAATTCCTTTCCAGAGAGCAACATTTCACTGCCTGCCCTTCAGCTTCCAAGATCCTGTCTCTCTCACTTTATCCAGTAGGACCCCTTCCTTATGCTGAAAGAATCCCTTTGCTCTGAACCAGATGTTTTCCCCCAGGGCTCGGCTTTAAGTCGGTAAGGCAATATTTCCTGCCCTTTGTCTTCTCATTTCTTGTGCTTCTACTCTTTATCATAATGTTGTTTTGGTGTTTCTAGTTCTTGATGATACACCACTGTCAGCCCAAGCGCACGCTATGAGTTTCAACAGCTGTGACATGTCTAAACTGCATTATCTTGAAAGTGTTGGCACCAGTGAAAAATAGAAAGGAGCCAAATTAATAAAACAAAACATTTCAAAGGGTTCCTATGGATACACCCTGAAACCAGGAAGTACCCATTGGGCTGAGTTGACTCATTCCTCCTGTAATCGCCTCTCCTAGCCTTGCTGCATCATTTATGTCCACACCGTATAATGCATGCTTGAGGAAAGTCGGAGCATCTGATGATTGCAATCACATCACCAAAGGTGTGCCTCTTTGCCTATAAAATCCATTCTTAAATGGGTTATTGTGTTTGAAGTGATTGATTACAGTCTTTAGAGATAAAATATGAATACTGTACAAGGGGTGTGGAAACCAAGGTACAAAAATGGTATGCTTTATGTAAAGGAGTAATCAGAAAATAATGAGTATGCATTCTAATGAAGGTAAAGTCACCGCAGCAGATTGAAAAGACTTCCTTTTATTGCGAGTAGAACCTGTGCAGAACCCGGCTCAGGCAGTAATAACGCGGTGTTACGTTCCTTTATATCTGATTTTATGAGACCTTTAAGTGTCGGTGCTACTCTCCTCTTTATGTATTCGTATTTTAGTTTTAATATATTTGCTTAGAGTTTGATTTTTTTTAATGAGTTGAAGCTTCAGGGTATAAATGTGAACGCCTCTGAGTTATGAGTGGCAGGAGAGGAGTCAGGAAAGGAAGGATATAGTCTGAAGTAAAGATCAGTTTATTTTTCATTTAAAAAGGAAATGCTTTTTATCTCCATATGTGTAGTGACTTTTTTTTTTTCTGAGTGATTTACCTATACTTGACCTTTTCTATTTAGTTCTTCATCATTCCCTTTATACTTTCTAAGAGCTTTGCCTATAATGCATATTGAAAATTTTTCCTTGTTTGTGATTTGCTTTTCCATTTAGTTTGTGATTTTTTTGGCATTTGAAAATGCAGTTTTCACATAGTTAAATATGTGAATATTTCCCTTTGATGTTTCTACCTTTAGTGTTCTTTAGTACCCTAAAGATTATATATACAGTTATTTTTTTATTCACTAATTCCATGGTTTGTTTTGTTTCGTTGCAATCAATTTCTTATCTACTTGGAATTTATCTTGATGTAAAACAATACTTCTCATCCGGGGCTGTGCATTAGAATTACGTGAGAAAAACATTTGTGTGTCTAGCTAGATGCCGTCCAGACTAATTCATTTAGACTTTCTGAGGGTGGGGTCTGGCCATTGTATTTTTCTTAGAATTTCTGCAAGTGATTTGTAATTTATAACCAGGGTCAAGAAACACTGTTTAAAGAATCAGGTATGGATGCAACGTTTTGTTTTCCATATTGTTTCAATACACATTACAAAGATGTTTTTGAAGACTATTTGCGAATATGAAAATGGTGATGATAAAATGTGCGTAAGTGAAAAAAATTGACATAAACTTTATACATGTGTGTCGAATATACCAATACCCCCTTATTCCAACTTTACACTAATGTATATAACATTATACAAAAAACTGAGAAAATACATTTAAATCTTTAAATACATCTAAATCAGAGATTTAAATCTCTGATGATTGTCTCAGAGTGGTGGAATTCAAATGTTCTTATTATTCTTTTCTGCATTTTCCAAATTCTCTACAAGGAGAATTATCATAAGAAAAATCAGTTGCAGAAGGACTTTACTTTTTTAAAAGATTAATTTCTAGTCGTTCTTTTTAAACAGTACATCGAAGAGTATGGGAGATGTTTCGGCTGTGACAGTTTACATTAGATTAGATCTGTGGCTTGTGAGATAAGGACATTGCACTTGCATACCTAGGTTTTACTGTTTGCTGCTTTTATTTTATAAACAAAAACATGTTTATTTTATAGACATATACTGATTTAAATTATAACCGATTTTAAGTTTATGAAATGTTTGCTTTTTAGCATTAATTTATCTCTGAGAATAAAACACAATTTTGGAAAGACTGATAAAAATAATCTGTAGAGTTCAGCATCTGATTTCTTTGGCCAGTAAGGAAATCACAGTGGCCAGTATGGTTTTATCTTAGCTTGTGTTAGCACATTTCCTCATTCTACAGAAGAGATTCAATTTAACTAAGATCTTGCATTCATGTAGGACTTCTGTAGACATTAGAAACTAAGAACTTTAGACCATATTCAGAATATTTAGAATATTCATCATTTAGATGAATTCATCATTTAGAATATTCATCATTTAGAATATTCAACATTTAGAATATTCATCCATTCTCCTGATGACAAAAACAATATCTTTAAAATTGAAGTGTAGTTGATTTGCAATATTGTGTTAGCTGCAAGTATACAGCAAAGTGATTCAGCTTTTCAGAATCTTTTCCATTATAGGTTATGTCAAGGTATGGAATAGAGTTCCCTGTGCTATACAGAGGTCCTTGTTTATGTTGACAATTGAGAAGACTGTTTGAAGGCCATTTATTTCACTGGAGCCTTACAAAAGTTCTTGTATTCGGTTGGTGGGATTTGATGGTGTGTAATTGAATCTAGGGTTTCATTGCTTTTAAGATTTACCATTAATTTTACCAAGAAGCAAATTATAACAAAATGTTTTCCAATCACATTGACTATTAAATACATTCAATTTCAGGATCTTAAAATCTGAAACACATATGCATCTTAGAATCAAAACACAAGCATTTTTCTCTTTAAATGAGAATACAGGAAGATGAGGAGACTTTCTTTTCCAATAAATCCAGGATTTAAACTTTAACATTTCTATGTTCTATACCATACATACAATTAATCTGTAGATGTTATAACAGATTAGTGAACAAAGGATGTGTATGATCATTTTTTGAGGAGATGTATTCAGTCCAAGTGATAACAGTATTATTGTGGGAGGTCAACCTAAGAAGGATCAGAAGCCACGTCTTCCTGCCAATCCAAGGGACACTGGATTTCTGCCATATGAAGTGTGATATCTTATGGCTAGTGAGAGTTCTTCTACACAAGTTTTCTAATTAGCTAAATGACTCAGGCCCTACTTTGCTATAGCTTTGGCATCTTCCCTAAGTGCTAGAGGGGAATGAGGGGATGTATAAGTATTTAACTAGTTAGATCTGAGCAGAGTAGCAATTACATGACTCAGTCAAATTTTACAGTTATAGTTTTGAAAAGGAATCTTAAAGATTCTCCTAAAACAGTCCCCTCATTTTGAAGAAAGGAATCTAGAGGCTCTGGACAGAGGCGAGGGGGTGTAAATAATTTGCTCAAAATCACATGGTCACATAGAGGCAGACCCAAGCCTGGAATCCAGGCCCCAGGCTCCCAGTCTTATACGCCCTTTCCACTGTTACACATTCCCCATATTCAAGGATATGAAGATGGTGTGTTTTAAGTAATTTTAAGCACACTGAATTTATAAACTATGTGCTGATTTTGGCATATTTGTTTTGTAAGTGTTTGCTTCATCTGCTTTGGGAAAATCCAAAAAGGAAACTGGCAGTGATGACTTATTTATCACTCACAGAGTTCAAGGCAGGGCCAAGTACTTTTTCTAATATAATCCTCTCAACAACCTTGAGAGGGAATGAGTTCAAACAGATAAAGTAATTTACCCAAAGTTACACTGTTAAGTGACAGAACTGAGAGTGTATCAGGCTCTAAAGAGTATTAACTGCTACACTCAACTCCTTTCTTTGATAAAGTCAAACTTCAAGTGAAGTATTTTATACTGCACAGAAGGTGGACACCCTGAGCCTCTCATATTTGCAGAGGATACTTTGACAGACTTGCCAGAACATTCATAGCCCCAGCTGGGAGAGGAGTAGGAAAGGCAGCTTCTGTTGGGAGAAAACTTTCACTGATGCTGTTGTGTTACATTTTCGGGGACGGGAAAGAAAAGGCCTTCAGATCTCCCAGATCAATCAAACTGATAAGCTGATTTTTTGTTGGTAGCATAGCATCTTTCTCATCAACCAGATTATCACTCATTTTTATTAAATAATATGGATTTGCTGAAGTGTATTAAAGAAAATAAAAATCTTTATATTTTTATTATAAGTTGTAAATTTGCTTATCCCATTATTAAGTGTAATTTTTAAGCATTTTTTATCCCTTTGCAAATATATGCCATAAAAAAGTATTAAGCATGACCTCAAAAATAGGTGTGTCCTTGGTAAGAGCTGTAAAATGCTTTCTTCAGGAATAGTAGTAGCATTAACACATTGCTCTCTCATCACAACTTTTTCTTTAAAAAATTTTTTTAATGAAATTCTAAAATTTGAGTCCAAGTTTGTTCTCTTCACGCACATTCCTGAATGATTTTTTTTTTCTTGGTTTATTGAGATATAATTGACATGTAGTACTGTATAAGCTTAAGGCGTACAGCATAATAATTTGACTTACATATACTGTGAAATGATTATCATTACCATAATAAGTTTAATTAACCTCCATAGATACAAAAGAAAAAAGCAAGATGGCAAATGAAAAAAATCATTTTTTGCTAATGAAAACAGCAAAATGTTGAAGAGAGCTCTTAGGAGGTACTCTCTTAACAGTTTTCAAATATAGCATAGAGCAGTGTTAACAGTGGTCATCATGTTGTATGTTATGTCTTCAGTACTTACCTATCTTAAAACTGCAGGTTTGTATCTTTTGACATCCAATTCCCTGTCTCTCCATCCTCCACCTCTGATAACCACAAATCTGATCTCTTTTTCTGTGACTTTGGTTTTATTGTCATGTTATTGTTTTAGATTTCACATATAAATAAAATCATACAGTGTTGGTCTTTCTCTGATTTATTTCACTTAGCATAATGCCCTCAAGGTCAATCCTTGTTTTCTGCAAATAGCAAGATTTCCTTCTTTTTTATAGCTGAATAATATATATATAGGTAGATAGATAGATGTAGAGATATATATAGATATATATATATAATCGCCATTCATCTATTGATGAACACTTAGGCTGTCTCCATGTCTTGGCTGTTATAAATTAAGCTGCTGTGAACATGGAGGCACAGAAATCTCTCCTTGAATGATTTTATGTACACTTGTCAACATAGGGTATAAGACTACTAATCTATTTAAGGGGCTTCCCAGGTGATGGTAGTGGTAAAGAATCCGCCTGCCAATGCAGGAGATGTAAGAGATGCAGATTCGATTCCTGGGTCAGGCAGATCCCCTGGAGGAGGGCATGGAAATCCACTCCGGTATTCTTGCCTAGAGAATCCCATGGACAGAGGAGCTTGGTGGGCTATAATCCATGGAGTTGCAAAGAGTCAGACATGACTGAAGTGACTTAGCTCACAATCTAAACAGACTTGTCAAGACCCTCATGACAAAGAGGGATTGTGTTGGCTGTTGTTTTGTTGGCCAAAAGCTGTGTCTTGAAATGTTTTGTTTTAGAAAAATTGACTTTTTCCAAAAGTTACATTTATTAATATTAAACAATATATAATTTTAAAGGTACTGGGAGTTAGCATCCCACATGCCTCATGGCCAAAAAACCAAAACATAAAACAGAAGCAATATTGTAACAAATTTCAATGAAGATTTTAAAAATGGTACACATCAAAAATCTAAAAAAAAAAAAAAAGGCAGAGGGGACTTCCCTTGTGCTTCAGGGGGCTAAGACTCCACAGTCCCAGTGCAGGGGACCTGGGTTAGATCCCTGGTCAGGAAACTAGATGCCACAACTAAAAAGTTCACCTGCCTCAACTGCTCAACTCAAGATCCCTTGTACTGAAAGGAAAGGCTTCCCAGGTGGTGCTGGTTGTAAAGAACTCGCCTAAAGAATGCAGGAGACTCCAGATACACAGCTTCGGTCCCTAAGCCGGGAAGATCCCCTGGAGAAGGAAATGGCAACCCACTCCAGTATTCTTGCCTGGGAAATCCCATGAACAAAGGAACCTGGTGGGCTATACTCCATGGGGTCATAAAGAGTCGGACACGACTGAGCGTCTGAATACATACATACTGAGACTAGAAAGATCCTGCATGCTGCAACTAAGACCCAGAGCAGCCAAATAAATAAATAAATAAAATAAAATAAATTTTTTTAAATCACAAACAAAAAGGATGTAGTCAAAATATTCTTGAAAAATAAGAATAAAATTAGACTCACATGACTTGATTTTAAGACCTATATAGTTACAGTAATCAAGATGAGATGGTTTTGGTGTGAAGATACAGATCAATGGAACAGAATATAGAACCCAAAATTGACCCACACTTACATAATCAATGTTTTACATTGATTATTTTGATTTGATTATTTGATTAATACATTTGATTATTACATTGATTATTACAATGTTTTACAACAATCATGTCAAGGCAATTAAATGAGGAAAGGAAAGTCTTTGCAACAAATGATACCAAAATGACTGGATAGATATATGTAAATAATAATGAACTAATGAAACTTGAACCCCCTACCTCATACCAAACCTCAAAAATTAATTTGAGAGGAATAATAGGTCTAAGATATAAAAACTAAAATTACAAAACTTCTAGAAGAAAACATTGTGACTTTGGGGCAGGAAAAAAATTTCTTAAGACACAAAAAGCACTAAGCATCAGAGAGAGTGACTTCGTCAAAATCAAAACTTTTGCTTTTCAAAAGATATCATGAAAAAATGAGTGGCAAGACATAGATCAGTAGAAAATATTCACAATGCATGCAGCCAAAAAAGGACTTTATCCAGACTAAAGAAGCCTTATAATCAAATAAGAAAAGCACAACCTAATTTGTAAAAATGGGCAAAAATCTTGAACACAAAAAAGATAAATGAATGATTAATAAGCCCATGGAAATATGTCCAACATCATTATCATCAGAGAAATAGTAATGCAAATCAAAGCTGAATACCACTTCACACCCACTAGAATGTCTGAAATTAATAAGGCTGTTTCCAAACAATGAGGCTGTGGAGCAGTTCAAATTCATATACATTAAATTACTATTAGGAGTATAAACTAATACACTCCCTTTGGAACATTTATTGCCAGTTTCTTATATGGTTAAACAAACATACATTGATCCTAGAACCCAGCAATTCCACTCCTAGGTCTTTATCTTGAAGAAAAAATATATGTCCACAAGACATTTGGTTTAAGTAAGAATGTTCAGAATGGCCAAATCCTGGGAACAACCCAAATATCTGTAAATAGGGGAATGAATTAATAAACAGTGCTAGCTTCATGTAATCAAATATCACGCAGCAATAAAAGAGAATGAACTATGACATATGCAACAACATGAATGAATCACTAAAGCATTATGTTAAACAAAAGAAGCCATACATGAAGGAGTATGCCCAAATTCATACGAAGTTTTAGAGCAGGCAAAGCTAATGTACAGTGATGGAAACATAAACAGTGAGAACTGCTTAGAAGGAGACAGAGAACTCTGTGGGGTACTAGACATAGCCTTGGACTTCCCAAGTGGTACAATAGTAAAGAATCCACCTGCCAATGCAGAAGACGCAGCTTCAATCCCTGGGTGGGAAAGATCCCCTGGAGAAGAAAATGGAAACCCACTCCAGTATTCTTGCCTGGACAATCCCATTGACAGAGGAGCCTGGCAGGCTACAGTCCTTGGGGTCACAAAGAGCTGGACACAGCTTAGCAACTGAGCACCAGACATATCCTTATCTTGATTGGATGTTTGTTACATGGATATGCAGGTTTATCAAAATTCACCAAATTGTACACTTAAGATCCATGCATTCTAGTCTGTATAAATTTTACCAAGAAGTATTTTTAAAAGATGCCATTGTATTCATAGCTATGAAGGTAGCTAACAAAATTGTTTCTCATAAAATAGGGGCATAGTTAAGTATACACAGGGTATAGAAGAAAAATTCTTATTGGACTGCTACTGAATATTACTAAGCAATGGAGTATATTTTACTCTGCAAAACCTATATGTACTAAATAGAAACATCACGCGGAAGAGCTGGAAATGTGTTATTTGTTACTGAAACAGGTTTGATTGAATTGTAGTATTTTGAGAGGACTATGGATATATTGGGGCTTCCCAAGTGGCTCAGTGGTTAAGAATGTGCCTGCCAGTGTAGGAGACATAGGAAATGCAGGTTTAATCTCTGGATTGGGAAGATCCCCTGAAATAGGAAATGGCAACCCACTCCAGTATTCTTGCCTGGAGAATTCCATGATCAGAGGAGCCTGGTGGGACAGTTCCTTGGGGTTAAGAGTCAGACACAAACTAAGTGACTGAGCAGCAGCATGTATGTATTGAAGAGGATAGAAGACAAAGCAAGGTGAAATAGATTCTTTGAGAAAATGTGAAATGAGTGAGAGTTACAGGATTCAAAAAATGGCAGAAAGGGATCTTTAAAAAGCAAACAAAAATGTGAATAAAGGAGCATGTGGAAGAAATACCTCTTTTTATTTCACAGCTGACATTATATGTAATAATTCAAAACTATCATAAGAGCAATTTAGTTTAGACTTTTAGAAAGAAATTCGTGATTGAACAAGCTCACACCAGCCAAAGGTCAGACACTGGAGCCTTGAAAGTTCAGTGTTGGTGCTGCCTGCAAGCTCATGGAGAACTACCAGCAAGTGGAGAGCCCCTCTTGCTCCTAAACTGGAGAACTCAGGACATCTGGGCTCAGTCAAAGGAAACCCCTAAGCCAGTACACATCCTCATTCATTTCAGTTCTCATGAACTATGGAATAAAGGAAGATGTTTGTTAACATTTTTCATTAAGAAGAATCCCCCAACTTTTGATCTTTGGGATTCAGCCAAAACATCAGCTCCTATGATGTCAACTTCCCTATGGGAAGCCTCTCTGGTTCACCCTTCTCCCAGGCTGTATTAGATGTTCCCCCTTTATGCTCATGCTTATGGGTTCTCACCATAGTATACTGTATCGAATTTTCTAGTTCTCCCATTAGCATGAACTTACTGGCCTAAAAACAACATACATTTATCATGTCAGTTTCCGTGGGTTGGCAGACCAGGTGTGACCTAGCTACGTCCTTTGCCCAGAGTCTTATAAAGCTACAGTTAGAAATCAGCTGGCTTGTCTTCCTTCCTGCAGCCCAAAGTCTTACAAACTCAGGTGGCTGCAGGCAGTCCCTTGCATCTGTAAGACTAACTTGCATCCCCACTCCCTTGCTGGCCAGGGGTCACTCTCGTCTCCTACAGGCCATCTGCACGTGGTCCTCCCACAGGTCCTCTCCCAAGATAGGAACTTCCTTCTTCAGAGCTAGCAGGAGAACCTCTCTGACTTCTAGACCTCTTTTAAAGGGCTCACCTGATTCAATCAAGTCCATTCAGTTTCATCTCTCTCTTTTTTTTTTTTTCTTCCATCTCTCTTTTGATGAAGCCAAGGTAAACGAATTAGGGGCTTTAATTACATCTGCAAAATCCCTTCACCTTTGTCATTCAGTGTGACATAGCCCCGGGAGGGCTGTCCTACCATTCTCATAGGTCTCGCCCACAGTGTGGGGGGTTATTGGGGTGTCTTTAAGGCAATGGCACCCCACTCCAGTATTCTTGCCTGGAAAATCGCATGGACGGAGGAGCCTGGTAGGCTTCAGTCCATGGGGCCGCCAAGAGTCGGACACGACTGAGCGACTTCACTTTCACTTTTCTCTTTGTTGCACTGGAGAAGGAAATGGCAACCCACTCCAGTGTTCTTGCCTGGAGAATCCCAGGGACGGGGCAGCCTGGTGGGCTGCCGTCTATGGGGTCACACAGAGTCAGACACGACTGAGGTGACTTAGCAGCAGCAGTAGGGTTCTGTCTACCACTGATAATGTGTCATGAGTTGAAATAGAAAATACATGAAGATGGGCAGTTTTTATTGGTGTTAAATATTGAGTTTAATATTGGAGGGGTTGAGTTTGAAATGCCTGTGTTACCTGGGTATAGAATATTGTGTTTGGTGACATTCCCCACAGTGCCTATGTGCTTTGGTAACCATTCCACTCCAGCACAAATACTACCAAATCATCTTCTGAATAACTGTATCCATTCAATGGGACAGAGGGCTTCCCTGGTGGCTCAGTGGTAAAGAATCCGTCTGCAATGCAGGAGATGTAGGACTCTGCAGGTTCAACCCCTAGGTTGGGAAGATCCCCTGGAGGAGGGCATGGCAACCCACTCCAGTATTCTTGCCTGGAGAATCCCCATGGACAGAGGAGCCTGGTGGGCTACAGTCCCTGGAGTCACAGAGATGGATACGATTGAGCAACTAAGCACAGTATACAATAATGGGACAGAAGTAGTACTTGCACGAATGATAAGAACACCTTAAAATTTCTTTTGACTGTGTCATTACCACCTTGATGTAAATTTTCAATTTTATACACTTTATGGTTTTGTGCACATGTGTTTGCACACACATATCTTGAAATAACATAAGTTCTTTCCCATGATATATGTGCTTCCAAGCAGTGTGAGATATATTCCTATGAAAGATGGCTACACAAACCACCTGTTTCATGTATTCCATCAACAGTATACATTTATTTTCTAATATTTCCTAGGTTCTCTGGCTTTAGGATAGAAACTAAAACACATTCTCTCTTGAGCTTTGAATTCTAAGAAGAAGCATCCTTATAATGATATGTTATTATGTCCTTCTGCAGAGTGTGATCTCATGCAATAAAATGTAGTTTATGTGATACCTGATATTACACAGTTGATGTCCATGAATATTGTTGTATTTTGCACTTACAGCGTGTGGGTTGGCATTTTATGGGAGAGTCTGCATTACAGCTGCACAGTGGCCCCACAAAGGTTGAAACAGCTGCCAACTGAGAGTAGGCACCGCCCGAGGCCTTTCAGAGCTCCTTTTAACTACAAGCACAACATCAAACAAGATGGCGGATGGCTTCATTAGCAGCCTGTTTGAAAAGCGCTTTCTCACTTTGAGATAAAAATGTTCTGAAGAGTTTGTTTCGGTCTACTAGTGAACATTTCATCCCCAGTGGAGGGAACACACCGGGGAATGCGATGCAAACAACCCTACCATGAACTCACCCACACTTCGTGTTCAAGTGGTGTGGGTATCTGGAGAGGAGCGCTGACTCTTTTCCAACGTGGTTTTCCTGCCGTTTGGTTTGATTCGCTATGTGAAACAACTGAGTTCTCACTTGCAGTCTCCAAGTGTGGTACATATGTGAGACATTAAATGAGAGCAATATTTGTTTAGTAAATATCTAATTTCAGGGTTTTAAAACCCTCCCTCCTAAAGATTTTTATTAGGGTGAAACTTCACATGGAATATAAAATTAAAATGTTTACCAATAAGCATGTTTTGCTGTCTTGCATGATGACTTTAATTTTTGAGTTAAAAAAAAAATCTTTGAAGTGTATCAGCCCTTACATGTTCACGAGATCTGGAGGATGAGGCCCTTCATTTGCATTTTTGTATTTTCTTTAGCTCAAAATAGATTTGATTAAAAAACAAAATTTGGCACAAGATTAATCCATAATAGGATTTTATTGCTTCTGTTATTTAAAAGAAACAAACAAACAGTGTTACTCTTTGAGGTGTGATTAGCACATAAGTACAGCTGCTACTTTTTGGATATGTCTCATTTCATTTTATTCTGTATTCACTCACTGGATTCCACATTTGTGGAATGCCATGTTAGAAGCATACAGTTTAGTTCACTTTCCTTACATCCACCAAGAGACACAAAATATAATACCATTTGCTTTTCCCTGGTTGTAACAAATGAGTATTCACATTTACTAGGTGTGAGGTCTAATTTATTGCAAAAACTAATAGGTTTGCCAGGGCTTCACAGTTGGCGCCAGTGGTAAAACCTCACCTGCCAATGCAGAAGATAAAGAGACGCAGGTTCCATCCCTCAGTTGGGAAGATCCTCTGGAGGAGGGCATGAGAATCCACTCCAGTATTCTTGTCTGGAGAATCACATGGACAGAGGAGCCTGATGGGCTATGGGCTATAGTCTCCCGGGTTTCAAAGAGGCAGACACTCTGAATTGACTTAGCACAGCACACACAGCACAGTAGGTTTGCCTAGAAGTAGATTTTTTTTTTTAATTTAAAAAAATGTAGATTTTTGAATTCTGAGAAATTTAAAGTTATGGTTGAAAGGCTAAAATGAAATTGCCCCACCCTACCTCAGGGGCCAGATTTTGCACCATTAAACATCTGCATGGGTAAGGGTTTCAGAAATCAGTACACTTCCTGTAGTGTAATCTACTTGGAGCATTGTTCTTTTTTCTTATAGTCTATTTTGGTTAGGAAAGTTAAGATCACAATGACTGCTGCTTTTCCATAAATGGCCAGTTTACTTTTTTTCTAGACATGAACATGACCTTTGATTTTGAATTGTTAACTTTGTTTCCTGTAACATTATGATCATAATTTATTCTTTCTTGAGCACAAGCTGAGAATTAAACAAGGTTCAAGACTGGAGGGTAAACTTGGTTCTTGGATTTATGATCTAACTTAGGCATATACTTCAAAGACAAGCTGTTAAGGTATGTAGTTAACATAAAAAACTCATTACCTGAAGAGGTGACTCAGCTTGTGCTTCAGGTTGGCCCAATGACACTTGATTTCACAAGTTTTGCTGGCAGTTTGGGGGGAAAAGGAGTTTTACCGTTGTTGTTCGTTTTTCTGTCTTGTTTTGTTTTTACTTTAGGGCTTCTGAGCTAATAGTGTATATGCTTAGAGGCTCTGAAGGCTACTACATGGATTAGACCTGCCTGAGAGTGAATCCAACACAGAAGATAGTAGAAGCAATGGAGGAAGAGGTTGATGTCCAGCTCCTGCCCATGCCAGAAACCAGTTAAATTCCCCTGCTTCTTCAGTGATAAACCAGTGAGTAACAGGCTTTACCCTTCACCCCCAGTCCTGACTTACAGATGACTTAATCAAGAAGTGTTGATTACCCACCCATGCTAGGTTTAAAGATGCAGCAATGAACATGCTCCATAAATGTTTGCTTATTTTGATTTTTATTTGAATGACCTTGGGATTGGACAGTTACAATTTTAGCCTCTAATGATCTTTAATGTAGATACCTATAAATGAACAGTTGCCAGCTTCCCCCAAAACAGTCAAATATTCATTCAATACGTTACAAATGGGCTTCCCTGGTGGCTCAGATGGTAAAGAATCCGCCTGAAATGCAGGAGACCAGGGTTCAATCTCTGGGTTGGGAAGATCCCCTGGAGGAGGGCATGGCAACCCACTCCAATATTCTTGCCTGGAGAATCCCCATGGACAGAGGAGCCTGGTGGGCTATAGTCCATAGGGTTGCAAAGAGTCAGACACGACTGAAGCAACTTAGCGTGCACGCATACACACTACGAATAGCGAACCAACACATTGATATTCTGGTACAGAATGTAAAGAAGAGACCGTCTCTACTGTGGAGTCGTTCACTGGGTCATCTGATAGAAAAGAGAACATTATCACAGGGAAAGCCCTCGAGCTCCTAAAACCAACAATGTGTACAAGCAAGACATGTAGTTCAGAGACAGGAGAGGCTGGCCTAGGTCCTAAGAAGGTTCTGGACTAAGTGAATGCTCACATCCAGGTTCAGTGGTAAGAGACTGGGAGCAGGTACCAATTTTGTGGAGCCTGAAACTTACCTAATTTGGTAGAGAGGGAGTCTTCTTTAAGAAACACAGGCAAAATTAGGTGTAAGTTCTTAGAAATGACCCATGAGATAGGTCCTGAGGTCTAGGCTTCATCAGATTGATGGTGAATTTGTCTGTGCAGGAGGGGTGTGTGTACATGTGAAAATCGAAGTCCTGGTTCGAGGAAGAGCAAACTGGTTTATCCAAGTATGGTCTAGCAGATAGAAGAATGTCACAGTTGCATTACTGAATGACTGAAAAGGCCACATACCTTTGGGGGGCCTCAAAGTTCAGGACATGAAATTTCAGGGTAATATCATTGGGACCTAGAGCTCACTTCTGAGAAGGGAAGTTGCATGTTTAGGTAGATCTTTCTTGCCACTGGAATTAGGATGAATTAATTAATAAATAAAAAGGGGCTCTGGGGCTCCCAGAGATGTTTCTGGCAAGAAATTATGATTTTGTAAACCAGGATGAAGACTGCAGAAACTGAAAGGAAGGAAATGAAGCCAAGTCCAAGTGTTATTGAAAAAATAAGTCTAGACATTTGGGAGAAACCCAGACTTAAAATAAGTCCAAGCTTTCAAGGCTAAAGTGCAAGGAGGTTGGCAGTGGGTTATCTTGTTTTTGGCCACGCCGTGTGGCATGCAGGGTCTTACCTCTCCCACCAGGGGCTGAACCTGTGCCCCCTGCATCAGGAGCACGGAGTCTTAGCCATAGGACCACCAGGTAAGTCCCAAAGGATTCATTTTGTGATGTCACTATTTCCTAATGTCATAAGCTTCCTGTGAGTCAAGCCTTAGGGTTTTAGAATTATTTTGCGCTGCTTTTGGTAGATGCGTTTTTAGCAAAGATCTAAAATTCTTCTTCTTCCATGTTCCACCGCTGTGCTCTAAATATTTGTGTGCCCCTCCTGCCAACCCCGACAAATTCATATGTTGAAATCCCAATGCCCCCCCACCCCCCCACCATGTGATGGTATTAGGAAGTGGGGCCTTCGCGGGGTGGTCGGCTCTGTCCTCATGAATGGGACTAGTTTCCTCAAAGAGACTCGAGGTCTCCCTCCCCTTCCACCCTGTAAGGACACAGCGAGTCTGAGTCAGCAGTCTAAAGAGGGCCTTTGCCAGAACACAACCATGGGGGGTGATGAGTAAATTTCTGCTGTTTCTAAGGCACCAGCCTGAAGTATTTTGTTGTAGCAGCCTGAACAGACTGGAACACCCAGTCATGTAAGAAATCTTGATACTCTCCCCATCTAAGCCGTCCAGGGCGATGCTATAGAGCCTCTTCCACAATCAGTGGATGTGCTGGATTCCATTTCTATCTGGTCTGTAAAAGCAGCAGGACTGGGAACACAGCTGAGGGAAGGGAACCGGCACTCAGGGGAGTAGGGTGTCTCCTTTTTTCAGTGTTTAAGGCTTGAAATGTTCGGCTGGCCTCAACTCGGGGAAAGCAGGCTTCCTGTGTAGGCAGAACCTAGAAGGAAGCCGCGGAGGGTGTCATCTCACCTTCAAACACTGAAGGAAGGAGGATTCTTTGTGCAGAGTCAAGAAAAGGATTGAACACTGGATGGCAACGGTGACCAGACACTTTCTGAGTGGTTACACTTGAGAGACAGGGTTCTTTCATCATATAAAAGTAATTCTGTCCTAAAGGATTGAAATAATCCAGTTTGGGCCAAACCTTCTTGAAAGAAAGGTGCAGGCCATTTCCATGATTTACTCCTCTTCCCTTCAGAAACCCAAATCCAGTATTTTGAGTGCATCACACCCCTGGTCTATTCCTTGATTTCAGCGAGGGGAATTGTAAACACCAGAGCTCTCAGGTTATTTGTCAGTTTTGAGAAAATCCTTGAAAAAGAAAGCTGGCTTTATGGTAGGATTTAGTCCCATCAGTTTTTGAGAAATGAGGCTCTGTCTGAGCATAGGAAAGGAGGACTTCAGGGAAAGCTCATCTCAACTCTAAATAGTCTGACTTTGTTTGTTTGTTTTTTTCTTCCAGTTTCTTTGCTATGAGCCTATAAACACACCAAGTGGGCAGTTTTGAAAAGGAGAGTGTTCATAAATTCCAGGAACAGGAAACGGACCACTAGGGGGGATTGTTAGGCCATTTTGTGCAAAAAAGAATGACTCGTAACTTTTGAAAATGACTGCAGTTTCTTGCTTTTAAATTGTCTTTAGTCAACTTTAAGCAGGCGCCGCACACCAAAACTGGAATTCAATCTCAGGAAGCAAACTCATATCTCCCCCCATCCCACAACCACCACCCCCGAAAGCGATCGAATGCCTGTGAACATCCCTTTCTTGTTTAATTGCAAAAGGATTAATGCAGGCTTTGAAGAAATAGCTGTCCCCAGTACCTGCTTGCAGAAGCAGCTGTTCCCACAGCATCTCGGCAGGTGCAGCCCAGAAGCTGGCCCTGCCCTTATCATGTGGCAGAAGGTATATTTGCAGAGTCCAATGTGCGTTCAGCTCTGAATTAGTCAACTTTGTTATCTAAATTCTCCTAAACCCAAAGCCTAACAAGAAAATAGCAGAGAATAATTCCCCCACAATGATTACAGAGGGATGGGGATCAGAGAGGTATGGAAGAGGCTGGACTGAAGAAAGCATTTTTCAGACAAAGAGGCAAAATTCTAGATGAGAGAGAGAGAAATGGAGAGAGAAAGAGAGAGAAAGGCAAAAACACACATGTGGGGATTGTTTATAGGAAGTATCGTGTTTTTAGAATTACTTTCCCATAGGATAGGATATCTTGCTTGCAGTGTGTTAATAATCATTTTCAAATCGGTAGCTGGAAGTGGCTCTCGGCGGGTGGCAAGTCCCGGGTTTGGTGTCAGTGCAGAGTCACTGGGAAGATATTTTGGAAGAGAGCGAATTAGGTAAAGGTGCCAGAAGGCGCCAAGGGACACGAAGGGGTACATGCAAAAGACTCACGATTGTTTCAGTCATTAAACACTGATATTTAATTTCAGTTTAGTAATCCAGGGCACTATTATTTGGACTCAAGCAAAAAAAACGGGGGGGAGGGTAGGAGAAAAGAAAATTAAATAAGTATAAGAAAAGATTGAGGAGGGGCCAACCTGCTTTGGGCCAAGAAGGGCAATAAAGGAGTCTTTATAAGCGCCGGATGGTGGAATACGCTTTTCTCCCCGCCACCCCACCAAGCAGAATGTCAAATTCTGTCCCCCTTTTTTTCCCCCTCTCAAAGCATGCTAAAAGGAAAATTCTTCACAGAATCTTAAAGAACTTTTTTGACACAACAGCTGCAAAATCTATTTTCTAAACAAAGATTTATACATATTTATATGAGCTTAATCCAGATTTTTTTTAATAAATCATCCTCAGAACTGCAGAGGTAAACTATATGTAAATACCTCAAGTAATAGGCTTGTAGTGTAAATCACATCATTTTATCTTCAATTTTGCATTCGTTTTTCTGGCTTAAAGGTGCATCAGAGATATGCATTTTAGCATATTCAGAACACGGGGCGTGAAATTAAATGTTTGACAGAGTGAGAAAAATATACAGACTTTGGAGATGCCTTAAAAATAGTAATTTATGCAGATCTAGAGGAGTGAAATCATTTGCAATGGAGTGACCTCTCTCCAGGAATTTTGTGCTCAGTGTTCTTCCCTAATCTCCCGCTGTATCTTCATTTTTCATTGAACTAGCCAGTTTTCTGCGAAGCCGTCTTGTAGATAAGGGGAGTGCTAAAGAAGAAGAAAGAGGACGCTCGGTGGGTCCGTTTCCATTGCACTTTTACCCAAGGCAATGGGCAGAATTTAACGGATTCCTTCCAACATATGTTTTTGCCAGATAAGTAAACAGTGTGTGTCGGAAATGAAAAAGCATTTGCAATTTAATGACATTACAGCTCTCAGCTTAGGCTGGCGTGCTGCGAGGCGAAAAGCAGAAAAAGAGAGGAGAGTAGAAAGAGAAAAAGAACAAAGTTCATCTTCCCTTTTGTGCATTTTTATCAAGGAAAATATTACTTCTTTCCCCCTCTTGTTCTCTTTTTTCTTTTTCGTCTTTTGGCTTTTTTGTCTCACTCATTTACATTTTTTTTCTTTTCTGCCTTTCTGTCCTCTGTTTACTTCTGCCTTTTTCTCATATTGCCATGGACTCATTTCTTTTTTTCCTCTCCATTGTGTGTCCTTATTCATCTATTTTGACCATTCAGTTTTACCTTCTAAGAAGCTGTTTATCCTACAATGTATCTTTTTTCCTGTGTTGTACTCCTAGTGCTATAGCTCATAGTCAACAGGATTGTCAAAGGGATTATAACGTTTCATTTCAAAGCACTACAAATCTGCTCTCTTGCCTTCAGTCTCTGCCCCTGTTTCCTCTGATACTTGTCATTTTATTTCACATTCATTTCAGTCTTTAGTTTCACCCCCAGACGTCACAGCACCCCAATGTCTAACCACTGATGCTCACTGTCTTTGCACTGTATGTTAGTATCGCAAGGTTCTAGAACCTTCCCCTTGAAATGGCGGAGCCCTTCTCTCACACCCTCGCTCAGGTTCAGAAAGGTGCAGACGGTGAACGTGTGGTCAGAATGGGTCCTCCCAGAGGCTGGTGGCCATGACAAGGCATCCTGCGGTCTATGCTTGTAATGAGCCATCTTCCAATAGAAAATGAGTCCCACCGGGTCCTGCAGCTACGTTTGCTGCTACTTTTCCTTTGTGTGAGGGCAATTACTGAAATATGTGTAGATCTGAGTTCTGTGATTATGTAATCAGGTGTGTACGTGTGTGTTCATATGTGTGTTTGAAACCTGACTGTGATAAGCATGTACAGATTGTTTAAGGCAGTACACTGTAAGTCTTTGAATACAGACATATAGAAAGACATGACTAATATTTCACATCTGATTCTACCTTAAATTCCAGCAGTAAAAGTTGAGTGCAGAAAACAATATTTTCTCCCCACTCAGGTCCACAGCACTTTTATTTCTAGGGTTATTTTGACTGCCCCTTTTACAAGGAGGAGTAAAATTTGGCACCTGGTTTCATTTTTGTAACAGACTAACTATTTAAAGGACCAAGCCACCCTATTTAAGAGAAGGAATGTGTCTGAGTCACTGTTGCCCCTTTGAGTTGTCAGTCTGTCAATCTAAGCAATTCCTGAAGAAACAACTTTTAACATGAAGATTAGTATTCAGGGTTGCTTTATATTTTTGCAAAACAAGTTCACATTATTTTAGATACTGTTATCACAGCATTTGAATATTAGTACCCCCAATGTTTAACATAGATTCCATTCCAAGAATACACTTGAAAGTCACCGATTAACCTGCAGGTTGAGCGTAATTGAAAGACTCCGTAATCAAATTGTAAGCTCTATCACAGAAATACTCTACAGACTTTAAAAAGATGCTTAAATAAAATGCTCTTGTCTAAAGACATGTGTATGTTTTTACCATAAAATTACATCTTCAGCATCTTCCAGATCCAGCACTTGGTAAGTAAAAAAGAAAATCTATTTGGACAGAAGGATGTAAAGTAGCTGGAGGTGGTAATTTAATCAACCAAGGATATATTTCAATGTTTTTCTGGTCTTCTAGGCATTAGCACTTTAAATTCATTATGTCGGTTTGACAGATATATGCAGCCTTAAGGATCTAAAAATGAAATCCTAGAAGTATAGCCTGCTAGAGGATATATATTGAACTTAAGAGATTAAAATGGTATAACCATTGCAACAGAATGGAACATATCACGTTTCTCATTTTTCCCCCACTAAGCATGAGTCTTTTGCAGATGTAAAATGCAGTCTTGTCTAATTATAAAACCTGGCTGAAGAGCTGCAGCTTTCTAACTTTTATACTGATGAAGTGGATATTAGAAAGAAAATGTTGGCTTCACATACAGTCTGAAGAAGTCCTCCGTTTGGGATTTCCCATATCAATAATTTATTAAGGAAAAATGACACAGGTAGTTACATGCAGCCCGCTGTTAAAAGGCTCGCTTGCATGCTTTCCCTATTTAAGGCAAATAACAAAAGAGCCAAATTATCAAGCAGGTCTTAACATAACTGGGACGTTAAATCTACTATGTCATTATGCCAATTTAGTAACATTAATGATCTGTAATATTAATTCATCATCCTGGAAAATAGGGAAGGTTTGCCATAATTAACTATATTAAGCCACAATTAAAAAGTCATCCAAGCTGTTGTAAAGATTCGAGTGATGATAAGGGTGTTCGTTATATTGCAAACCTTTCTGACCATGGACATTTTGAACATAAGACTTTGTTACCAACAGCCCCCCAACCCTGCTTCAAATTCAGATGCGTCAAAAGAGCAGCCACCCACGGAGGTGGTGACAGCGACCAGACGCCTTATCAGCCATTTCCATCGCCTTCTGTGGTTTAACACTTTCTTACAGGGAGAATCAGCTTTGAAAGAGGTACAACCTTTTAGCATATCTACTTTAATTCCTCACGGGGGAGCAAAAATGGGCTGTCTAGCGAAATTCACATCTGTGGGACAGACTATCTACTCCCCTGAGATTAGGGTCATCTTTGAAATTCACATTTCAAACTGCACAAAATGAACATTTTGATGTTTTAAAATGAAGATCCTGTAACGTCTAAGCCTAAATCTGAGTCGCCTATCACCAGATGTCTACAAGCTCCTAATTCTCCTCCCCACCTATTTGAAGTCTTTATCGTGGATGGGAGTCTTTGAGTCATAGACAATATTGGGTGAAAGATAAATGGGACCAGGAAAGGGGTGAGCTGCCGCCCAGACGATGACTGATGTAACCGTCCAGCCCAAAGGACTTCCTTTATCAGTGACCCCCAACCTTTCTGGCACCAGGGACTGGTTTTGTGGAAGACAGTTTCTTCAGGGACCGGGGATGGGCAGGGGTATGGTTCCAGGATAATTCAAGCACATCACATTTATTGTGCACTTTATTTCTATTATCATTACATCAGTTCCTCCTTCAGATCATCAGGTGTGTGTTAGATCCCGGGGGTTGGGGGCCCCTGATGGGGCAAACCAGTGGATGCTAAAGGACTATTTCCTCCCACACCCCAACTTTTCTTTATACCCACTGTTATTAGCCTTGCCATTAGTGGTCATGAATTCTTCCTCCCTAAAGCAACATTTAGGATGCTGCTATCTGTGTACGAACACCCCCGCTTCAGTTGCATTTATAATCACTGTCACTGCTGTGGAAAGCTGAGGCAGGAAGGAAGTGTAAATGGTAACTTGCACACATGTGTAACTGAAAGTAATTTAGGACAACCGAAGGAGGAGGCACATCGCCAACTTGGTCTGAAGGAAGGACTGGGGTTGGTGTTTGCAGAGATTCATAAAGGACTCCTGTGTATCTCGGTGTGGCTGTTCTTTTTCCAGTGAAGCCTAGAGCCGCATCAGAAATCCAAAAGCCTGCCTGACAGAGGATTGCTCAACATCTAATCAAGATTTTCAAGGAGAAGAAACTGCATTGAGTCCCCTTACACCATGTGCCTTTCTTTCTTTCTTTCTTTCTTTTTTTTTTTTCAGTTTCTGGAGGTACTGCAATACTAGGTCGATGCATGGAGTGGACAGAGCAAGCTCCTATTCCAACTTCCTGCTCCAAAAATCCATAGAGTACATTGTCCTCAGTTAGAAGATGTATCAGATATTAAACAGATAAGAACAGATACTACACTTGATCTTAGCCAAAAGACCAGGAAGTGATACACCATGTACCTATCCATCCACATTATGGTGTGTGCTTTTGTGAAGATACACGTATGCTCACCACTCTGATTTCTGCAACTCTGATTTGTGTCATATGCCAGAGAAGTCCTGACAGTGGTATTGATGCTCTATCTCGGTGACAGGGGACAATTCACTTGACAATCTTAGTCTTACTGGTTTGAGTAGTGACATTCCGTTCCCGTGTTCTCACTCAGCAGGAACCAGTAACTCGTTCTCAGAAAGAAAAAGAAAATCTCTGCTCCATGCTTGTAAACCAAGAAGCCAGTCTAAACTTCCAGCCAAAGAAGATTCATATCCCTTCATGGAATGCTGGAAGCTTTGTCACTGTTGGCTTAAAAGTGTGGTACTAGATAGGAAAACAGCAGCTACTGCTTCTGATATGAGAGCGCTCCAAAGAACTTGTCTTCCAGTAGACATTGCCAAATGGAAAGCAGGGCTCTCACATTACCTCTCTGAAAATTCCAAGAAATTCACCACACCAAACCTAACTTCACTCCTACTTCTCTGTAGTAATTGCCACCAAGAAGCCTGATTTGTCCTTCCTCGGCAAACGATGTTAAGGGATATAAAGGTGAAAAGACACAGTTTCCTGGACAATTTTACAAAAACCCTAGCCACGATGTTGGAAAGACATTCTTGCCAAGCCTTCATCCATAGATATTCCTGGTTTCCATTCTCTTTGTGTGTTTTGAAGAAGTGTTCAAAGATTCAAGTGGGAGCCAGATTTGCAGTACTTTCCTGAGGCTCTCAAGACACTTTCCAGTCAATATGGATTGGAATCCTTGTGGAAACCAGTTGAAGTGGTGTCTCAGCTAAGGTTGCCAACAGTGTGTTCATGGTCACAAAAACATGCATGTGTTAACAACTACTCTATAGAATCCTGGTTCCGAAAAGACAAAAGTAAGTCTCTCAACCTCGCCATCAGGCGTTTCTGAATCATCCTGGTGAAGGTGACTGGTGTCCCCAGACATGACCACTCTATAGATCGGCCCTTCCTCTGCACTTACGTGGACAATTCTTAATGTGCCCATGATCCTTTTAGTTCTCGGATATCTTTGCCTGTTAAGCCTTCTACATAGGTCAACCCACCTGTCACAGGCAAAGCCCTCAGCTCCCATTTCCCCTGTAGGACTGTCCACAGAGTAACTTCCAGTGCTGATAAGTGGAGAGGAAGCTACTAAGAGACGAGAGGAGCACCTTGCCATGCTGACAAGTAAGAGTTCCTCTAAATTTCTCATTTCCTGTTATCAGTGCCTTGATATTTCCAGGACCCCATCCTTTCACTGTGAGTGGGAGTGAATGTAGCATTTATTGGCAGGTAAGAGTTGAATCAGTGGAGCATACAGAGTGCAGACAGCATGAATTAGGGACTGAGGGTCTCACCTGGGAGCACTGGAAAGAACTACTTCCTGTCCTGTCTCAGGAATGATGGGTGTATCTCACCAGGTCATTCAGTGTGCAGTGGTGACGGATACATTAGTCTGGGAAGGAATTTAAGGATCATTTGCCCAACCCTCTTGAGGATGCTGGGACTAATAAATGCTACAATCATCGTTCCATATCCAAGGGGGATTGGTTCCAGCTCACCCTGCCCCCTCCACCCCCACAGATACCAATATCCGTGGATGCCCAAGTCCCTTATAGAAAATGTACAGAGTTTGCTCATAACCTATGCACATCTTCCAATACACTTTAAATCCTCTCTAGATTATTTATAAAACTGAATATAATATAAATACTGTGTAGATAGTTACTGGCAAGTGGCAAATTCAAGTTTTTCTTTTTGCAACTTTTCTGAAATTTTTTTCCCCTGAGTATTTTCTATCCATGGTCGGTTGAACTCACAGATATAAGAGCTGCTGTAGTTATCTTCCTAAAGCTACCAGTCGGGGATTTCCTTGGTGGTCCAGTGGACAAGACTCCACACTCCCAATGCAGGGGGCCCAAGTTCCATCCCTGGGCAGAGAACTAGATGCCATGTGCTGCAACTGTGAGTTCATAGGCCACAACCTAAGATCCCACATGCTGCAATGAGGACAAAGATCCTGGCTGCGGCAACTGAGACCCGGCGCTGCCAAATACAAATGAATAAATATTAAAAATAGCAAAGCTACCGGCTGTCTGAGGAGACTGTGCCCGAAAAGCAGAACTCTGACTTTGCCTGGGTCTCTTTTCACCAGCTGACTAGGCAATCTGTATTTATAAGGAATCATGACTTATCAAAATCAGACCTTACTAGTAGTTTTCTAAATCAATCTTTTTGAAGCTTTTGATAATTTATTTTTGGTCATTGGGTCAGGAAAATGAGTTGCAATCATCTCCCGCCCAGCTCTCTGATCTAACAGCATCTTGTGGTGTGGCACTTGCCTTCCTGTCACTGTCTAGATTAAGAGGCTTTTGCATTCAAACATCCACTGTTCATGAATCAAAATTGAAGCTGAGGAAACCATACCAGCTTATCATGGTTTCCTTTTTTGAAACCCAAAAGTATTTGGATGGTTGTCCAGTACCTCTTAATCCGAGTTGGATTGTGTTCCCCAAAAAGATGCTAAAGTCTAGTCCCCAGAATCTGTGAATGTAGCCTTATTTGGAAATAGGTTCTTTGCAGATAATCAAGATGAGGTCATTAGGGTGGGCTCTATTCCTTTTTTTCTTTGCTTCATATGCAACTATTCCCTATTGTTGTTTAGCCCCCAAGTCATGTCCAACTCTTTTGTGACTGCATGGACTGTAGCCAGCCAGGCTTCTCTGTCCATGGGATTTTCCAGGCAAGAACACTGGAGTGTCCTTATAAAAGGGGGAACTTTGGGCAGGAAGAGGGTGTGAGGACAGAAGGAGGCTGCCAAGTTAAGACAGAGGATGGGCATGATGCATCTACAAGCCAAGGAAAGCCAGTGATGTCTGGCAAACCACCAGAAGTCAGGGGGTCAAGCCTGGGGCAGATTCTCCCTCACAGCCTCAGAGGAACAAACCTGCCGACAACTCGATCTCAGGCTTCCAGCCTCCAGACTGTGAGACAATATATTTCTATTGTTTGAGTCACCCAGTCTGTAACTCTGTTGCTGCAGCTTTAGGAAGTTAATATATCTCCCAAAAGAAATATGAAATGCAGATTTCTTTTTGTGGGTTACTTCCTATGTGTTTGGTCTTTTCTTTTGCTGAAGGCAGTCTTGAGGTTACTGGCCTTAAATGTATTTGCAGAAAGGCACCCTAGACACCCTTGGTGTGATGTGAAAGTACGGATGTGAGAGTTGGACCATGAAGAAGGCTGAGCGCCAAAAAATTGATGCTTTTGAGTTGTGGCACTCTTAGAGAAGACTCATGAGAGTCCTAGAGATAGCAAGGAAATTAAACCAATCAATGCTAAAGGAAATCAACCATGAATATTCATTGGAAGGACTGCTGCTGATTCTGGAGCTCCAATACTTTGGCCACCTGATTCGAAGACCTGACTCATTGGAAAGCACCCTGATGCTGGGGAAAATTGAAGACAAAAGAAGAAGGGGGTGGCAGAAGATGAGATGGTCAGATAGCTTCACTGACTCAATGGGCATGAATGTGAGCAAACTCCGGGAGATAGTGAAGGACAGGGGAGCCTAGCATGCTGCAGTCCATGGGATGGAAAAGAGTCAGACACTTAGATGCTGAACAACAATCCTTGGTGATCTTAAAAGGAAATGAGATTTGTAACCCTTAGTTTGTAACTATTTAAACTCTATTCTTCAGGGATTTTTTGACTTTCGAGTATTATTTCCTTTTTATTTCTAAATAGGATTCATTAAGTACTCCTAGGATTTGTCACTGTGCTGGGTTTTTAACTTGATAGACCCTCAATGCCTGATTTACTTAATACACTTAATAAGGCTCTATTTGACCTTCCGTGTTAAAGTGCTAGAAAACACTTTGTGTAGCACACAGGAAGCTTATCTAATACTAAGTCAGTGAATTACGGAAGAGGCATACATGCACACGTAGGACAGGCCAGGAGACTTTGTGGCGGCTAGATCTGACATCACTGTGTTTTAATTCTTTAACGAGTAGAGACGGTTTTGTTCTTTGCAGAGTTTTCTGTTATTTTCTAGAATATTTCAGGGTTGAGGCAAGACTTTGTGATATTATTTAATTATATATGGAGAAAAGCTACCCGCTAAATATTAATAAATTGGGAACATATGATCAACTTTTTGACATTCATACATGCTTTTAGGGGAGTGAGGGAAAGATAGCAGTGGAGGTTGTATAGTGATGTAATTTCTAACACCAGGTAGAAAATTATAAAACAGAAGCTAGCGTGTTTACTTGACTCAGAGATCTAAGAAGACCAAATTACATCTGCTACTCAGAGAGGTTTATGGAAGACTACCTAAAGGGACTGAAATTGACAGCATTTAACAGGCAAGAGTTGAATCACGTGCCTCCACGGGATACCTCGCTGGCCAGTGCAATAGGTTTCCCCCGGAGAGGATCTTTCAGGACCCCCTGCATGTGCCATGACAGGCCCGGCCGATTCAGGCTGAAATAACCAAGAGGAAAGCAGAGATTGAACATACACAGGCTTTATCCGCCAAAGCCTTATTTAAGCTTGTCTTTCAAAAAAAATAAGCAAATCTTTCTGGAATTAACAGCTCATATATTTCCTGAGAATCTTTCTTGGGTTTTTTTTTTTTTAATAGTAATTGAAAAATGATATTACATTGAAATTTAGCCTCTGGTTAGTGTACTGCAAAAACTTTGCTTTAGGCAAGATAGAAGGCATGAAATATGATACCTACAGGTCATGCAGGGGCCTGGGGCTCTTGGCTCTCCTATCTCAACTCATCCACTGCCCTTCCATCGCCTCCTGTCAGCCACCTGACCCCGTCCTCCTGAGAGGTGACAGCCTGGCCCGTCTCAAGGCCTTCCCACACGCTTTGGGCTCAGGCCCCACCTGGGATTGCCAGATAAGAGACCCAGTCAAATTCAGATTTCAGAGAAACAACAAATACTTTCTTTGTGGAAATGTGTTCCAAGTATTGCGAACTTCTACTACAAAAATTACTTGTTTATTGAAAGCCTAACCCACTTCACTCATCACCTGGCTGCCTCAGGTTCATCCTTCAGGTGATTTAAATGTCACTCTCTCAAAGATACCCACTCCAGGCACCAGATAAAGTAGGTTATTCTATTATTCTCCTCCAGACAACAGAATTAGCCCTCACCTCATCTACATTCCTTCGTAACTAGATTCTTATTTTTGTGTTTATTTGATTCAAGTCTGTCTTCGCCATGAAGGCAGGGATTTATGCCTCTTGTCTGCTGAAATAATGTCCAGTGCCTGGCCCTTATTAGACAATAAATATTGAATCATTGAATGGATGAGTGGATAAATGAATGGGGAAGGGAAAGTTAAACTGAGACAATGCCCTTGTCTTGCCTTCCTTCTAATCTGTTTAATAGCATAGCTAATGGTTTAAACAGGTTTGCAGAAAAAAATGAGATTCTTCAGGAAGTAAATGTAATTTTCACAGGGTATGTTGAAAGTAATGTTGAAGCAGATCATGTCGTGTGTAATTACATGTTAGAAAGTAGATGTTCAAAGTATTATATATGAACCAGGGCTTCATCTCATTCATATAATTTTGCTAATAGATCTGCTGTTTGTTCTAAGATAGAATTCTGAATAGAAAGGTTATTAGCTCCAATTCAGTTGTTAAAATGGTCAAATTGAAACCATCACCATTTCTATCCATTCATTGGAGAGTGAGCTGCAAATAGCTCGTTCAGTTGGACATGTAAACCCATCTAGTAAGTGGCAAAATGTGTCTTATACAAGACTTTTTGAAAAAGAAAATAGTCCTAATGTTTCATGGAAAATGTCAGCTTCTCCTCAGCTACAAGAACTAAGTAACCAAAATGGCTCATGCTTTTAGAGGAAATAGCTTCAAAATCACGTACACAGAAAAACAGCAAAGATTTTTCTCCTACTGCCGATAGCTCTAGCAAGATGCGGATTTTCTAATTAAGAGTCCAAGATCAAGTTCTGACTGTTTTGTGGGGTTTTTTCCTTCTTAATGACTCGTTACTAAATATTGGATTGCGGTTGTTGCTTGAAGAACAGTTTCAGAACTGACAGGTTAGGGTTGGATCAACTCAGAGGAAATGAAGAGAATGGTTGGACCAACAGTTTTGATGGAATATTGGCATGAGTTTAATTTACTGGAGGATGGTTCAATTTCACTTCTTCTTAGCTTTGTAGTCATGTGACTAGGACTGTAAATTGGATATCATTCAACAGTTGCCATTTACATATTCCCCCTTTTTTAAATAATACCACAACCAGCTGTCAGTTAAATAAAAATCTCTTATTTTAATCCATTTTTACAGGATAATGACTTCATCACTGACTCTACCTATTTTATAGTTTTTTGATAATATCACAAACGTATACAGTAAAAGATAGAAATGCATGTATCTAAAGTTTCCAAACACATTTGCTTTACCTTTTTTAAAGCTGTCAGCCTCTATTCAGTGTAATTCTTGAAGGAAATAGGAGTAAGGAAAAATTATGAACATATGTCACAAATAATTGCTGAATGTTTTTATATAGTGTTATATATATATATACATACAACACACACATATACAAAAGATAGCACTTATACTTGGCATACAACATATATGGTATATGGCACATAAGGTATACCAAAAAGTACTAATAAGATTGGATTATGAACTGATTCACTTTGCTGTACAGCATAAACTAACATAACATTGTAAATCAACTATATACCAATAAAAATTAATTTTAAAAAAGGAAAAAGTTAGATTATGTTTAAGCCACAATCTGTGATCCGTCTAGTTAAAATATGCAGAATCCCAAACATGTATTTTTATTTTCTATTCAGTTCATTTCAGTTGCTCAGCCATGTCCAACTCTTTGCAACCCATGGACTGCAGCATGCCAGGCCTCCCTTGTCCATCGCCAACTCCCGGAGTTTACTCAAACTCATCGCCATGGAGTTGGTGATGCCATCCAACCATCTCATCCTCTGTGGTCCCCTTCTCCTCCTGCCTTCAATCTTTCCCAGCATCAGGGTCTTTTCCAATGAGTCAGCTCTCCACATCAGGTGGCCAAAGTATTGGAGTTTCAGCTTCAGCATCAGTCCTTCCAATGAATATTCAGGACTGATTTTCTTTAGGATTTTCTATTATTATGCTTTAAATAGGGCAGAATTGCATTTTTTCCAAATATTCATCCAAAATGCATTGACATTGATATGGTGGTTCTGTGTTTCTTAATTCACTTGAACAAGCTGGTCCAAAATTCCAAAATGAACTTGAAGAAATTGCACCCACTTGCGGGAGAAGGCGATGGCACCCCACTCCAGTACTCTTGCCTGGAAAATCCCATGGACGGAGGAGCCTGGTAGGCTGCAGTCCATGGGGTCACGAAGAGTCAGACACGACTGAGCGACTTTACTTTCACTTTTCACTTTCATGCATTGGAGAAGGAAACGGCAACCCACTCCAGTGTTCTTGCCTGGAGAATCCCAGGGATGGGGGAGCCTGATGGGCTGCCGTCTATGGGGTCGCACAGAGTTGGACACGACTGAAGCGACTTAGCAGCAGCAGCAGCTTAGCAGAAGCTGTCGAGTTTGCTTATGTGTAATGCTTTGTTTCAATATTGTGGAAACAATTGTGGAATCTCCAGGGCCTTTTACTAAATCACAAGGTGGCTCAGTGATAAAGAATCCGCCTGCCAAGCATGAGACACAGGTTTGATCCCTGGGTGGGGAAGATCCCCTAGAGAAGGGAATGGCTACCCACTCCAGTATTCTTGGCTGGAGAATCCCATGGACAGAGGAGCCTGGTGGGCTACAGTCCATGGGGTCGCAAAAGAATCAGACATCACAATGAGCAAGCAACAGCAAAGTGGTCTGTAGACAGAAAAAATTAAATCACACGTAGAGGCAGAAAGCCTTCAGGACTACACGATATTTTTCACATTTTTAAAACCAGACAGTTCAACTGTTTAGAAAATGACCTCAAAGCAAATCATCATACTTTTAGGGCTGTGATGGAAGGCGTTACCCTGTCTGCCACCCTGAACACACTGACAGTGGCCTGGTATCACAGGAACATTGATAAGGTCAGCCTGGCATTTCTGGGTTCCCGTCTTTGTCACCACAGTAAGCGGCTTTGGGCTCAGGATTCCACGCGTCTTTTCTCTCCAAGTTGCAGGAGATAAATGGAAGTCTTCTTTCAGCATTGTGGCAACCTGAAGGACATGTTCTTTGAGCTTTGCTTTGTAACTTTTAACATCCATTTACTTTTTAGTTAGTAAGTCCAAGGACCAAATTAGGTGAAGTACTTGGTAGTGCTTGTTCAAGGAAGTTGAGGACCATTGACATAAGTGTTTTCTGAAAAATCAATAGTTGAGATGTGTCTCCACATAAGATGTAAGCAACTCGGAGGAGGGGAGTGTGTGTGTCTTTGTGATTGAGATGAAGTTTCTATGTATGCCATCTATGTTCAGCAGACAAGTACTTTCACACAGAGAAAACTCTTTAACCTCATGACGAGGACACATTTTTCTTTGCAAATTAGCAAATAGATTTAATGTGAAAAGTGTTACTGTTTTTGCTGAAATGACACAGCTGCTTGCAAAATGAATAGATGCTGACTTTTAAAAATCTTTTTTAGTGATTAACAATACATTCATATGGTTTGAAAACAAATAACATAGTATATAATGAAAGGCCTCCTTTCTGTCCCCGTGCACCCTATTCTCACCCACTCATCCATGCCTGTTGTGTTTTTCTTCCTGAGTTTTGAAAGTGTTCCTTATATTTGAAAAATATATCAGCACTTTTGAAAATATGTTAGTCTCTCAGTCGTATCCGACTGCGACCCCATAGACTGTAGCCCATCAGGCTCCTCTGTCCACGGGATTTTCCAGACAAGAATACTGAAGTGGGTTGCCATCCCCTCCTCCAGGGGATCTTCCCCGCCCAGGGGATCGAACCCTGGTCTCCTGCATTGCAGGCTTTGAAAATATGTGAAATCTTAAATTGTGATAAAAAGTATTGGTTGGATTTTTAAATTTCCTGACTCGGTATTTTGACTTCTAAGTTATAATTCTTTGTTAAAATATTTAAAATTATGTACCTGTGTGAACTTAAAGTAATCCTTTTCAAAGGGAAGTGAAATGAATCAAGTTGGGCTTGTTTTATTTGGAAAGTATTGAAGTGGGATTTCCACTAGGTGGCACTCATGTGCCTGGAGGTCAGGAGCAGTCACCCTCCCCCCCCCCCCCATCTTCAGACACAGTCTGCTAATTAGCACAGTTACTATGGAGACTTCCAAGGTCACACAGAGGGAAAGCCCTCCTTATTTTTTCCCCTCTAAAGAATGAGTGTCCTGCTCATATTTCTGCTCTATGCGCTATGGATGACCTTCCAAGTGGAGTGAAATTGTTGTGGTCTTCTGTTCACACTGGGAGGTTATATTATATGAAGTTTGTACACAGATTAGACAGGATCATGACAACTGTTACTTTGATCTGGGAAAAAACCCTGGGTGAGTTGAATTTTTTTATAGAGAAATTCCCTATAGAACAAAAATGATCTGGAACGTGACTGGTAGGTCTCTCAGGATCTTAATGTCCATCCAATAACCAAAAGCTTTTAAACACGCTTTACTGATATTATCTCTCTTAAGCATTGGTATAGCCTCTCTGCTATGGAGGGATCAAAGTGCATGAGGCATTCTGATTTCACACCCTCCATGAGTCAAGTAGAGCATTATAGATGTGTGTATAATAGTAATCTGGGCATTTCCATTTGCCACTCAACCCTGTCACAAAGTCAAAAAGATGAGCAGCAGGCAATAGGAGAAGGAAAAAAGAAACTTATGCTGAGATAGAAGAAAGCTAGAAATACACTCACTAACTTTTAAAAAATATTTATTTATTTGGCTAACCTGGGTCTTAGTTCCTGTGTGTGAGATCTTTAGTTGGGATGTGCAAGCTCTTAGTTGTGGCATGTGGGATCTAGTTCCCTGACCAGGGATCGAACCTGGGCCCCCAACAGTGGTAGCAGAGAGTCTTAGCCACTCGACCACCAGGGACGTCCTACACTAGTTAACTTTTTATTAGATGTATTTGATCCTGCAATTAAGTAGTTTCTTGTGCATTAATTTATCAGCCATTTGTTGTCCATTTATTGTGCCTGGCACTGTGCTGGTTGCCATGCACATAAAGCTAGATTAGATTAAAACTGTGTTTCAAGCCTGATGAGAAAGTGAACTTTCATCCAGAATCCTTTCTTAATCAAACTCCTGTCTTCCTTACAGGGATTACTCTGACTCAGCCATGTATCATTTTATACACCTCTCTCTTCCACTTTCTCTCATCTGCATCAAAATCTCACTCAAATTTACCTCTTTTAAGACACCGTCTAGGAATCCACCTGCAATGCAAGAGACATGGGTTCCATCCCTGCATTGGGAAGATCTCTTGGAGGAGGGCATGGCAACCCACTCCAGTATTCTTGCCTGGAGAATCTCCATGGACAGAGAAGCCTGGAGGGGTGGGCGAAGCGGCCAGAGTCCTTGGGGTCGCAAAGAGTTGGACATGACTGAGCAACTAAGCACAGCACAAGACACCTTCTAACACAGAATACTTCCTTAAGCCACATACTCTATTGCATTTGTCATTTGTAAAAGTGTTTACATGTCACCTAAACCTGGAGATAGGTCACGTGAGTGTCAGTTCACCTGCTCAGAATGATTTCAAGCTCTTGAAAACGATGTCTTCTGGGTCTCTTGCACACATAGTATGACCTCAGGTCTCATTGACTGAAATACCATTTTTGATGATTTATTAGGAGAAACAAACAAAAGCCCGCATGGTAAGACCCTTTGGGGAATGAGACTAGTGAGTCAGAGGGCATCATCTCATCCTTGGGGGCTCCTTCCAGTGACAGCCGTCCAGTGGGACGCGGATGACATAGGAAGGCTTCAGGCTAGTGCCCAGGTCATGCCAACTGTAGAGGTGATCATTTGCGCCTCTGGCTTTTAGAAGTAATGATAATGCTCAAGTGGCCCAGATTCCTGTTTCCCAGTGAAATGTGTTTAAAGAGAAGTAAGAGGGTTGGGGAGATAGAAAAAGGAAAAGAAAAAGAAGACCCAACATCCTCAACTATCTGCTACTGCTTTCCTTATGAAGTTGTTGGGGTTTTTTTGTTTGTTTGTTTGATGGTTCTTCCCCCAAAGTGGGAGGAAAGTGAGAGAAGACAGGTAAGAGGCATTCTCTTCTCAAATGACTCTAAGGAAAATTTTCCCTCCCGTGATGCTGGCAAGTGAGTTCTGAGTGCCCGTTCTCGGGACTCCACGGAGTCAAGGAGAGCTCTTCATCCCTAGGGGATACCATGAGTCAAGGTGAAGCATTGGAGGGAAAAGCCCTTGAGATGAAATGCACTCCTGGCTGCAGAGAACAGGGAAGATACTATAGGGTTGTTTTCTTTAAAAGCACCAAAGCCTCTTCATACTGTTCATGGGGTTCTCAAGGCAAGAACATTCATTGGAAGGACTGATGCTGATGCTGAAGCTGAAGCTCCAATACTTTGGTCACCTGATGTGAAGAGCTGACTCATTGGAAAAGATCCTGATGCTGGGAAAGATTGGAGGCAAAAAGAGAAGGGAGAGACAGAGGATGAGATGGTTGGATGGCATCACTGACTCAATGGACATGAGTTTGAGCAAACCCTGGGAGATGGTGAAGGGCAGGGAAGCCTGGCATGCCGCAATCCATGGGGTTGCAAAGACTCGGACATGACTTAGCGACTGAACAACAACAAAGCCTCTTCAGGACAAGCTATCAATATTGTCATCCAAGCTAAAATGTAAGAGAAAATCCAAAGAACTACCTGATGCTTCTCCATGCCTGGTGGACTGTGCCTTCCTCGGGCGAGTGTAGCAAAGAAGGGGCAGAGATATACAGTTCTGAACACGATTGTGCCTGCTTCTGCTTCAACCTCTTCCGTTCTTCAACTATGCACGAGGGTCTCCTGCATTGTATCCTTTAGTCCTCATAGGTGGGGAAGAGTGCAGTCTTGCCTTGCAAATGATTTCCCCAGCATTTCTTTTCCCTTATTATATCTCTCTGGGCTTGGTTGAATTTAACCAAGCACTCGTCCACACCAAGTGAATTCCTTTTATAATCTGATATGCCAGGCATGCATAGGGATTGATCACAATGGATACACTATAACAGTTATTTCCTTTGGCCATCAAACTGCAAATATCTTAAAACCAAATCCCATCATAATTGGTGTTTACTGGGGATGACAGGCAGTAAGTGGCGGTGTGATTCTAATGAATGAAGTGAAAGTCACTCAGTCGTGTCCGACTCTTTGTGAACTCATGGACTACACAGACCATGGAATTCTCCAGGCCAGAATACTGAAGTGGGTAGCTGTTCCCTTCTCCAGGAGATCTTCCCGACCCAGGAATCGAACCCAAGTCTCTCGCATTGCAGGCAGATTCTTTACCAGCTGAGCCACAAGTGAAACCCAATTCTAATGAGAGGGAGATGTAAACATGCATCTGGAACTATCCCTGCTCTTCAGACACATATTGTCAAAGTAGGGGGCTTCCCAGATGGCTCAGTTCTAAAGAGTCTGCCTGCCAATATAGAAGATGCAGGGGACGCAGGTTCGATCCCTGGGTCGGGAAGATCCCCTGGAGAAGGAAATGGCAACCCACTCCAGTTTTCTTGCCTGGAAAACCCCATGGACAAAAGAGCCTGGCAAGCTACAGTCCATGGAGTATCAAAGAGTTGGACACAGCTGAGCATGCACACAGTCAAAGTAGAACTAAATAATGCCTTGTGGTAGGCTGTGACTCGAGACACTGTGTATTCTAGAAATTTTGAGGAAGACTTAGTTACCCAGGTAAGAAACCTCACAAAAGGCAGGAGAACTTGGCCTGAGCCTCAAAAAATGAACACAGATCTCAGTGACAGGCTGGAAAAATCATTCCAGGTGGATGAATGGTGTGACTAGACTGGTTTTAGTGGCGTCTACAAAGACTGTGGGGAAATAGTGGGCAAGAAACTGGAAACGTGGATTGAGGCCAGATAGTGGAAGGAAACTAAGGCGCTTGGACTTTATCCTGGTGGTAATGAAGAGATAATGAAGATTTTTAATTAAGGGTTTGGCATGATTAAATGGTGTTTTAGGAAGATTACTGTGGCAGCGGTGAATTGAAGGGGGAGAAACAAGTAGGCGATTAGTTAGGAGGCTATTATAATCACCCAAGCTTGAAGCAGCAGGGGTCTGGAGGCAATGGGAATTGAAAGAAAGGGTGGAGTGTGAGAGATAGTGCAAGGGAATGTCCAACGTGCCTTGAGGACTCATGAGTCTTCAGGACAAAAGGAAGGAAGGTGGCTGTGAGCACCAAATCAGGGAATCAGGAGGGGGAGTCATTTAGTAGAAGAGGGGAGGTTGGAGCACTGAGTTAGCCGAGCCTGGGGGTATCTACAAACGTCCAAGTTCAGGTGTCCAGCAGGTGGGTGGAGATGCAACACAGTGTGGCTCAGGAGAGCGGCCAGGCTAGGGACCTGCCTTTTGTCTTTTATTGATTCAATCTGACTTCTTTCTCCAGAGAGCACTGAAATTCAATGCCTAAGCAATTAGGATAGACAGTGTGTCTTATAGGGTGTGTGCCTACATATCAATAGGAAGGAAGAATTAGGTCATTCTTTGAATATTTTAAACTTCTGGGAAAGCACTTTTTAAATAAATCACCCAAATATTTCAAATGAATGTTTTTTTTAAAGCTAAATTTCCCAGATAATATTCCCAAATGTTCACAGTTCTTCCTTCAGGGAGGCTCAACCTTAACGTCTAATAGAGTTCAATTACAGAGTAATTTCCATGTTGAACGTGGTGGCGATTGCGCTATCTGCGTGGAGCTGTGTAGCAGCTCTGTGATGCCAGATGAACAGCACAAGGGGCCCGTAAGCCTCGTAGGCCCTCTGCCTAATTCTCTAATGCAAATTATAGAGAAGAGAGGTTCCCAGGTTTCATTTATCAGGAAAGTGCGTCCTTCTAGCAAAAGGAATCAGAGGGAAGAGGCATGCCTGTCCTTTAAAGCGTGCTGTGCAACCTGCGCAGCTGGCCGCCCAGAGCTCCAGCAGACCAAATGCCAGCCAGCCCTTTCCTTCAACAAGTAGGACGTTCTGGATAAAAATGTGACCAGGGCGTGGTCCAGGGGTTAAGAACCACCTGTCTGAGCAGGGGCCACAGGTTTGATCCCTAGTCTGGGAAGATTCCACATGCCTGCAGACAACTATGACTGTGCCCCGCTACTAGAGAAAGCCCGCTGGCCATAACAAAGACCCAGGGCAGTCAAAAATAAAAATTTTAAATTAAAAAAAAAATGTGACCAGGGCGGAAATAAAACAGCTTTGGACTTCATCCTTGGGTATGTGGACTCAGCTGCCAAAATCCTCCCCATACAACTCAGACCTTAGTGGTCATTGTTTGAGTTTTGCTATGAAATTCAAGGCACTGAACAAGTCAATCAAATCAGTCACTCTCTGTAAATCAAGGGAAAAAGTTTTTAAAACCTGGTAAGTGGTAAACAATTGGCTTTCAAATCCAGAAGAATGGCTCCTCTTAGTTCACAAATGTATCTGAATAGCACTTGCACGAGACTTCATGAGACTTACAAGGGGTAATTTGAAGGCTCTGCTGCCATCTGTGAGCCCCGTGGTGTTTTTAAGATGGGGGCACTCATGAGCGGGATCCCTGAGTTGTAACTCCATGGAGTTATAATCACCATGTCTGGTTGTCATCTGTCCACAAAGAGCTTAAACTCCTGTCCACTGTCCTTGATTCCACCATCGGAGCTCGTTCCTGCCCTCGTGCAGAGGTATACTCCACTGATGTGCTGGGAGACTTTGCCAGCATTTTGAATCATTTCTAGTTAGACCACGGCAGTGATGACATGAATTTTTAACTGAAGCCCAAGCAGCTGCCCAGGACCTGCCGGAAACCTGGCAGAGGATATTGAGATTTCTTGGGTATCACCATTTCCTCACCCCTACTCCTCCTTACTCAAGAAGCATCTGACTTTAGCAGACACTCAGATTTCTCTGGCATCCTGTCCCATCACTTCATGGCAAATAGATGGGAAGAAAATGGAAACTGACAGATTTTATTTTCTTGGGCTCCAAAATCACCGCAGATGGTGACTGCAGCCATGAAATTAAAAGATGCTTTCTCCTTGGAAGATAAGCTATGACAAACCTAGACAGCATATTAAAAAGCAGAGACATCACTTTGTTGACACAGGTCTGTATATTCAAAGCTATGGTTTTTCCTGTAGTCATGTGCAGATGAGAGAGTGAGTGAGTGAGTGAGTGAGTGAAGTCCCTCAGTCGTGTCTGACTCTTTGGGACCCCATGGACTGTAGCCTACCAGGCTCCTCCATCCATGGGATTTTCCAGGCAAGAATACTGGAGTGGGGTGCCATTTCCTTCTCCAGCAGTTGAGAGAGTCAGACTATAAAGAAGGCTGAGTGCTGAAGACTTGATGCTTTCGAACTCTGGTCCTGGAAAAGACTCTTGAGAGTCCCTTGGATAGCAAGAACATCAAAACAGTCAATCTTAAATCAGTCCTGAATATTCATTGCAAGGACTGATGCTGAAGCCAAAGCTCCAATACTTTGGCCACCTGATGTGAAGAGCCAACTCATTGGAAAAGACCCTGATGCTAGGAAAGATTGAAGGCAGGAGGAGAAGGGAGTGACAGAGGATCGGATGGTGGGATGGCATCACCAACTCAATGGACCTGAGTCTGAGCAAACTCTGGCAGATAGTGAAGGACACGGAAGCCTGGCATGCTACAGTCCATGTGGTCACAAAGAGTCAGACACGACTGAGTGACTGGACAACAGATTTCTCAATCTTAGGTATTGTTCAGCAATTAACAAGGGATTCCATCTAGGCATTCTGCTTTATTTGTGGTCAAACCTTTTCACTGGCAGATAATAGATAATATTAAGTAATCAAGAAGTTTACCACACACCCCAGACAGACTGGGTCAGTTCAAGAGGCACTCCTTCCTTCTCCACCCTCATAAGATAATGCATTATCAGTAGAGCCATGTTTTAAATACAAGGTGGTGAGATTAGATGACTTTAAGGGCCTTTCCAATGCTGAGATCTTCTGTTGTCTTTTGATTAAGATGAATGTAGTTGCACATTGTGCATGATTCCGTGGATCTCTACTCAACTCAACATCGCCTTTGACCTTCCCAGTAATGACCTCAGTCCTTGATTTGGGGAAGCCCTTATCAGTAAATGTCTGCTGGATACTACAACTTTCAACCAAATAGGGGAGGCACATACATGAACACACACATTTAATTTAAATTTTAGCTCAGTTGATCCCAAATTTTCTGATATCCCTAAGGTTTATTGTTCTCCATATTTAAACAATGACTTTTATATTCCAGTATTAAAGTACATACACCTGTATATGTCTTTGCTTGCTAACAATCATTCCTAAGCATTCCTAATCATTCCTAAGAAGACATTATGTAAAGAAATCTAATCGTGGTTAATTCAAGTTTGCCAAGGTTGATAGTTTGGTCTTAGTTCCCCTTCAGCAAAAAAAAAAAAAAAAGACAAAGGTCAAAAAAATAATCTTTTTTACAGTTGTTCTTAGTTGTGTCAACTACAAATGAAAATAAATTCTGAATTTCTCTTTTATTAATATGTTGCCCTTTTTTGTGTGTCAGAAATAGAAATGGGAGAGGGCTGGAATGTGATCTTGATATATGGGTTTACTGCTCTTTCTACCAACTGCTGAATTATTATCACTTCACAGAAATTACATCTGAAAGGGAGGCATGTGTCTTTAAATCGAAAGATTCCAAATGAATAACCTTTGCTAAAACGATTAGTAATTTCTCCAAGCGGTGAGCTTATAAATACTCAGTTCCAAGGATCTATATAACCCTTTCATTCTTCTTTAGTACTGTCGCACGCTGAACAGAAAACACAGGGGGGATGTCTACAATGCATGAAACACATTCTGTTTTACTAGGGATCAAGAAAAAGAAAAGGGGGGCGGGGGAAACCAACCAACTAGTTACTGGGGGGTGAGGGGAGAAGAGTGGAGGGTGGGGGTGGGATGGAGCTACTGTTAAGTCCTTAAATTAACAAAAATGAATTCCCCAGTGGTGCCCCTATCCATTAACTCTATCAGAAAGCTGCTCCGAAGGCAAATTTAACTTCAGGAAGTGACTTAGGACTGGGAAGAATAGGCCACAATATTTCATCAAATGCAGCAAAAACAAATTACCTCAGACTCAGGAACCCTGAGACCACTCTCTGGGAGTGTGTGTGCTTGAAGGGGAAGGAAACTGCTTTCTCAAGGAGCGGTGGCTGGCTTCCCGGCTCCCTTCCACTCACCTTGGGAGGGGACCTCATAAATCCCAAACTGGCAGCCACTGGGCGTGCCCCGCTGGCTCCCGAAGGCGACTCAGATACTCCTGCTGGGAAGTGGACCTGGCTTGCTTTGAGTCTGATGAAGATGAGGGTGATTTTCGTGTCTGCTCGGAATCCCTGGGAAACCTTGATGAGCAGGTTCGTCAGAGTCAGCTGCAGGCTTTAAGGTTCCAGCAGGATAGGAGTGGATTGCAAATGGCTCTGGAAGTTCCCCCACTGTTCCACTTTCTAGTATTTAAGGGGGATTATTCCCTTCTGGCTCAGACCATAAAGAGGTAGAGAATATGCCTGCAATGAGACCTGTGTTCAATCCCTGGGTCGGGAAGATCTCCTGGAGAAGGGAATGGCTACCCGCTCCAGTATTTAAGAGACTCCTCTAGGTTGTTTTATCGCCTTGTATTCCAGGAAGGGTCTCCCCTGGACCCAAGACAGAAGAGCCATCCTGCATCCTCCTGCCCTCCCAGTCTCTAATGATAACCAGGTCATCGCCTGCTGCTGCTGCTGCTGCTGCTAAGTCACTTCAGTCGCGTCCGACTCTGTGCGACCCCATAGACAGCAGCCCACCAGGCCTCCCCGTCCCTGGGATTCTCCAGGCAAGAACACTGGAGTGGGTTGCCATTTCCTTTCTTCGATGCATGAAAGTGAAAAGTGAAAGTGAAGTCACTCAGTTGTGTCTGACTCTTAGTGACCTCATGGACTGCAGCCTGCCAGGCTCCTCCGTCCATGGGATTTTCCAGGCAATAGTACTGGAGTGGGTTGCCATTGCCTTCTCCGGTCAGCACCTAGTGGGTGGAGAAAAGCAGGATGTTATGGTGGTTAAGGTCATGGACCCTGAAGACTGCCTGTCTGGGCTCTAACCCTGGCTCTATGACTTAAGAGTCATGGCACCTTGGCCTCGGGACTTAACCCTGTGCTTTGGTTTTCCCATCTGTAAAAAAGATACATTCATTCATTCATTTATTCATTTTTCTAAGTGTTTGTTCAATATTCTTCCCTGGTGGTTCAGATGATAAAGAGTCTTCCTGCAATGCAGGAGACCAGGTTTGATCCCTGGATCAGGAAGATCCCTTAAAGGGGAATGGCTACCCATTCCGGTTTTGTTGTCTAGGAAATCCCATGGACAGATGAGCCTGGCAGCTTATAGTCCATGGAGTTGCAAAGTGTCAGACACAACTGAGCAATTAACACTAACTTCAATATTCTAGGCACAGGGGTAAATAAAACGTATGAAGTCTTTGCTCTCATGGAGTTTGCATTATCGTAGGGAGAAAGGCAATAAACAAATAAATGAAGATGTATCAGATAGTAATAAGTGCATCGAAGAGAATTAAAATAGGTTTATGAGGTAGAGTGTCACATGGCTGCTTAGCAAAATCCTCTCTGAAGAGACGACCAGAGTGAGAAGTCAACCACGAGAAGATCATGGGGAAGAGCTCTCCAGGCAGTGGAAATAGCAACCACTAATTCTGATGCAGGATGAGCTTGGTGTGTCCAAGTTAGAGAAGGGCCAGTGCTCCTGGAGCATGTGGGCAAGCAGGAGAGACAAGGAAGTCAGGCCAGAGAACAGGATGCTAGTGGCTGGCAGAGCAGGGCATGTGAATGAATATGACATGATATTTCTATCTGAATATGGTAGAAACCATGATCTGATCTTCACTGACTGTGCTGTCTGCAGGACAAGAGTGGAAGCAGAGAGCCTAGTCCGGACACTGCAGCAGTGACTTAGGTAAGAGGGGAGAGGAGCTGGAGAGAAGTGGGGAGATGCTGGGTATGTTTGGGGAAAAGAGGCTGGAGAAGTTAGGGGTTTGGAGCTAGAGACTGAAAGACAGGGTGCCTTCTAGGACTCGGGGCTTGAGCAACCAGGGACTGTAGGTGGTAATGTCTTTCATTGCGATGAGAAGGACTGGAGGGAAAAGCAGGTCAAGGTGGGAGAGGATCAAAAATTTGGTTGGAACATGATGCTTGAGATGCCTATTAGATGTGCAAAGAGAGAGAAATACCGGGCAGAACGCTGGATAAAACAAGTCTGAGTTCTGGGGACTTATCTGGGCTGCTGCCTTGAGGACCGCAAGAGTCTGTGTGGATTCCTGCAGCTTGGGACCGGACGAGGTCATCTGAACAGGGACTGCAGAGGGAGGAGATAAGAAGGTAGAGGTGGGAGGGAGGAGGAGAAGCAGCCTGGAGACGGATGGAAAGGCAGGGTGGGAAGAAAAAAGAAGGGTCTGGAGTCTGAAAGCCCAGAGGAGAGAGCGGACAGCAGTGTAAAATGCCACCGAGGGCTGAGCAGCACGGGGACTGGGAGCTGACCTTTGCTTGGGTGTGCCACATTGAGGTTGTGGGTGATTCCTGGTGAAGCATCAGTGGAGGGGGGAGGGCACCTGCTAGTATGCAGTGGACTGGGGCAGCAGAGGATCGGGTCTAATTATAAGCAAGTCTGCAGCCAGTGGGGAAAGGCAGAACGTGGTGTTGGTAAAGATCACTGTGGGAACTGAGGCTCTACAACAGGGGGTTCTTTTCATGAAAAATCATACAGGGCTTCTCTGGTGGCTCAGTGGTAAAGAATCTGCCTGCCAATGCAGGAGACACGGGTTTGATCCCTGATCCGGGAAGATCCCACATGCCAAAGGGCAGCAAAGCCCATGCGTGCCACGACTATGAGCCTGTGCTCTTGAGCCCCGGAACTGCAACTACTGAAGCCCATGTACCGAGAGCCCGTGTTCTGCAACAACAGAAACCACTGCAATGAGAAGCCCGCGCCCTGCCACCAAGACGAGAGAAGGCCCACGCAGCAGTGAAACCCGGAGCGCCATAAACAGAAATCAATAAGTCTTTTCAAAAAAGAAAAATCACACAGAGTTAATACAAAGAAGGTGTGACTGTAACTATCTATTTAGAATGAGAAATCATAAGTTATAAACTTGAAAAGTCTGACAAATCCCATATACAACAAAATACAGACAAATAACATTTTTATAAACACCAGATGCACCTCTATATTTTGCCTTCTTTTTTGGTCTAGATACACTTGTTTATATGATAATGATTTTTATATAGAATATACACATACACATACATACAAGTCAACCTCTTCACTTACCCTCTATCAATACATATTTCATAGTGGCTAGAGTTCACTAAAGTCACTGGTGGATTATTTTTCTTTTAATTTTACTGGTGGGATTTTGAGTACTATTTGTTAATAGGAGTATAAAAATCTGTTCTCCACTATCACCTGGGGCCTCAACTACAGAAGTTGAGTCAAAGAGGTCAACCAAAGCCTTCAAAATACGCTGCAAATCACAGCTCGGGAGAGTCCTCTTTGATACCCTATTACACCAGGGTTTCTCAGCCTTACAGTCCTGACAGTGGGGGCCAGATAGCGCTTCACTGTCGGAAGCTGTCTTGTGCATTGCAGGATGTTCAGTGAGTCCTGTTTTCTACCCACTAGATGCCAGTAGATGACCAAAAATGTCTCCAGACATTGCCAAAAGAAAGCCACTGTGTCACACTGATTGTGTGTGGTCCTGGGCTGATCTTTCCCTGTTGTGAACGTGTGGCCCAGGATTATCTGGCTGAGGCTTGGCCTTTATCTCTAGGAGAAGTTGTGTAGGGATGACGATGCCATGGCACCTCTCTGCCCTCTTGGCATCTCAGAAGATGCAAAGCCAGAGCACATAGCACACAGAAAAACTCAGATTTCTTGGTAGACAAACCCTAGAGTGACATATATTATAGCCACAGAACCTTGACGAGTAAGGCGTTGAGTGTAAAAACCCTCAGCTAATGGATGATTAGGACTAAGGTATAACTGGTGAAAGCTGAACTAATTCTTTTTTTTTAAATAACAAAAGCAAACATTATTTTAGGCAGAGAGTGCATTTAACAAACTTGTTACTCTAAGAAGTGTGTGCAAGTTTAAAACAAATTACTTCTAAGAACTGTTTAACAAATGTATGACTAGTGTTAAGATAAAGAGGTTGATATGGAAGGCAATGGCACCCCACTCCAGTACTCTTGCCTGGAAAATCCCATGGATGGAGGAGCCTGGTAGGCTGCAATCCATGGGGTCTCGAAGAGTCGGACACGACTGAGCGACTTCACTTTCACTTTTCACTTTCATGCATTGGAGAAGGAAATGGCAGCCCACTCCAGTGTTCTTGCCTGGAGAATCCCAGGGATGGGGGAGCCTGGTGGGCTGCTGTCTATGGGATCGCACAGAATCGGAAACGACTGAAGTGACTTAGCATGGACATTTGAAGGGAGTATCTTAAAACTTCCTGACTTAGAAGAGACAACCAAATCAAATGTCATACGTACCATTTCACACTCACTAGAATTGCAAGAGAGCTTCCCTGGTGGCTCAGACAGTAAAGAATCTGTCTGCAATGCAGGAGACCCAGGTTCTATCGCTGGGTCAGAAAGATCCCTTAGAGAGGGAAATGGCAACCCACTCCAGTATTCTTACCTGGGGAATCCTATTGACAGGGAAGCCTGCCGGGCTACAGTCCATGGGGCTGCAAAGAGTCAGACACGACTGAGCAACTAACACTTTCACTTTTTTCAACATAGCAAGAATCAAAGAAACTGAAAATAACAAAGTGTTGACAAGGCTGTGGAGAAATTGGAACCTTCATACACTGATGGCAAGAATGCAAAATGATGCAGTCACTGCAGAAAGCAGTTTGGAAGTTCCTCAAATGGTTAAACACATAGTTACCCTAGCACTCATCGATTCCATTCTGGATACCCAAGATAATTAAAACATAAGTTCATGCAAAAACTTGTACATACATGCTCATACAAGCATTATTCATAATAGCTTGAAAGTGGAAACAGGCCAGATGTCCATCAACAGATGAGTGGGTAGATAAAATACATACATATGGTCGGTTATTATTGAGCCATAAAAAGGAAAACGTGACAGGGATAAACCTCAAAAGCATTATGCTGGATGGAGTAAGCCAGACACAAAAGGCTACATATTGCATGATTTCATTTATATAAAATGGACATAAGAAACAAATCCAGAGAAATGGAAAGTGGATTAATGGTACCCAGGGCATGGAAGGATAAGGGAATTGAGATCAACTGCTAATAAGTATGAGTTTTCGTGAGATGATGGGAATGTTCTGGAATTAGATAGTGGTGATGGGTGCACAACTCTATGAATATACAAAATACCGCTGAATTATATGCTTTAATTGATGAATTCTATGTCATGAAGGTTATATTTCAATTTTTTAAAAAGATGCAACAACTAAAACCTAGAATCATGCACAAATGTCATGTTTTTTACTTGAGAAATCTTGAGGGTATTGTCTAAGAAAGTGGATTTCTACTTACTTAGAACCCATTGAGACTTGAAAAGGACAAAAAAAGTGTTAGTCACTCAGTTGTGTCCGATTTTCTGTGACCCCATGGACTGTAGCCCCCCAGGTTCCACTGGCCATGGAATTCTCCAGGCAAGAATACTGAAGTGGGTTGCCATTCACTTCTCCAGGGTATCTTCCTGCCCCAAGGATCAAACCTGGTTCTCCCACATTGCAGACAGATTCTTTACAATCTGAGCCAGCAGGTAAAAGCAGAATGATGCCCAGAACAGGGTCATAGAGGCCACCTCTGGAGATCCATCATTTAAATAAATGAATATTTATTGAGGGCCTACTATGTACCAGACACTTTCCCCGGTGCTGGGGCTGCATCATGAATTTAACAGGCAAAAAGAGTCCTGCCTCCATGGAACTTAGCTTCTAATGTAAGTCTTTCCTCGACAGCACATCTTAGAAGCTATGTCGTCAAACCCTGTGCACGTTTGGAAGTCAAAAACAGTTTTCATAAGGAATGGTTGAATGAACTGAGCGTTTTCACCTTTAGAAAGAGAAGATTCAGGGAGAACATGATAACTGCTTCAAAAGCCGTTTGGAGGAGAGAGCCGTTTCATTCTCCACTGCTCCCTGAAGCAGCACTCGGCTCAGAGGTAAATATTACAGGGAGGTGGATTTGGGCTCTCAGAGAGGAAGGGAGAAAGCTCCCTTAGGTTCACCTCCTGAGCAGCAGGCATTCCGCTGGGTATTTCACCCGTGTTATCTCATTTAATCCCTACTACAAGGTGCAGTGATTAGCACCACTTAAAGAAGTGGAAATGGAGGCTTAGCAAGGTTGTGTAAAGCACCACAAGGTCACACAGCTGGTCAACGGCTGAGGCTATGGTCCGACCTTTCCCTGGCTGTCTCCACACTCTTGCCACTTGCCAGGCTGTCTTCCCAACAGTTAATGCTTTTAAAAACATGCACATTTGTGGAGGGGAGGCCTCCTAGGATGCAGGGGTGAACCGAATGACCCCTCACGACATACTCTCATACTATTTCATTTGGCTCACTCTATGAAGAGGGTTGGGCTTCCCAGGTGGCGCTAGTGGTAAAGAACCTGCCTGCCAATGCAGGAGACATAAAAGATGTGGGTTTGATCCCTGGGTCGGGAAGATACCCTAGAGACGGAAATGGCAACCCACTCCAGTATTCTTGCCTGGAGAATTCCATGAAAAGAGGAACCTGGCAGGCTACAGTCCATACTGTCACAGAGTCGGATACGACTGAAGTGACTTAGCCCGCAGCACGCGTGAGGAAGGTTAAAGTGGTAAGATGAAATGAATGATAATCCACAGGTGTGCAGGTCATTTGAAATAATGTACTTGCAGTCTAGCACGGCGACATCAGCATTGTTGTTGTTTAGTTGCTAAGTCGTGTCCAACTCTTGCGACCCCATGGACTGTAGCCCACCAGGCTCCTCTGTCCATGGGATTCTCCAGGCAAGAATACCAGAGTCATTTGCCAATTTCCTTCTCCAGGGAATCTTCCTGACCCAGAGATCAAACCCTTGCGTCTTGTGTCTCCTGCACTGGCAGGCAGGTTCTTTACCACTGAGCCAGCTGAGAAGCTCACATCAACATGATGCACCCAGAATTTTCTGTGAATTTGCTTTATGCCAGGTCCTCTGCTGTGACATCAGTCTGATCTTCATGGAGATGACTGTTTTGTCTGACAGAGGGCACACCCTGGGATGTAAGATACAAGCCTTTTTTCCTAGCCCCCAACCCTCTATGCAGGGCAGGCTGCTCTCCTCATTTTATACTCCAGTATTCAGTCAACTGGAAAATTTTACTGGGTGATATCTGTGTGTCAGGCACTGTTGTAGCCATTGGAGATAAAGCAGTGAGCAAAATGGACTGAAAAAAAAAACAACAACTCTATTTTATGGGGCTTGCTTTGGTGTGTTCCATAAACAAATATAAATAAAATATGTACTACATTCAAAGGTGAAAAGTGCTGTGAAGAAAAATAAAGCTTGGAAGGGGATTAAGGGAGTCCTGGGGAATTTGGAGGCTGCAGTTTTAAATAGGGGGTCAGGAGGGACCTCACTAAGTTTGAGTCTCGGCACTGACATTCAAGAGAGGAAGGGTGAGCTACGCAGCTATTGCGGGAAAGAGAACTTGGGGCAGAGGAAGGCCCAGGGCAATTGTCTGTAACGGGGAGCCTGCTGGGTGTGAGAGAGACAGGGCAGGAAGGTAATGGGGATGCAAACTGTATAGGGCAGGTGGGGCAGGTGAAAATGCGGATTTACTCTCAGTGAGACGGGACGTCCTGGCAGCTGTGTCCGCTGGGCTGTAGACAGGCTGGATGGGCACAAAGGTGTGAAGCAGGAAGCTGAGGAGCCAAGGCAGGTAGGAGGAGCCCGCCACATTCACGCCCTAATCCCTGGAACGTGAGAATCTGTTATATTACATGGCTGAAGGAACTCGGCAGATGCAATTAAGGTTACGGACTCTAAAATAGGAAGATTGTGAGACTTCCCTGTTGGTCCTATGATTAAGAATCCACCTTGCAATGCAGAGGACTCAGATTCAGTCCCTAGTCCGGAAACAGATCCTACAGGCCTCGGAGCAACTAAGCCTATGCACTGCCCCTCCTGAGATCTTGTGCCTCAAGAGAGTCCATGAACCTCAATGAAGGATACTGCACGATGAAATGAAGATTCCAAGCACCGCAACTAAGACCCGACACAGCCAAATAAATGGGAGATGGGTCCTGGATTGTCCAGATGGGTCCAGTCTAAACACATGAACCTTTAAAAGCAGAGTTTTCTTAAGTGGGAGTCAGAGAAATGCAACAGAGAGGTCAGGGAGATACAGCGCATGAGAGGGACTTGATCTGTTGCTGATGGGAAACCTGGGCTTCCCTTGTAGCTCAGTCAGTAAAAAAATCTGCCTGCAATGCAGGAGACCCAGGTTCGATTCCTGGGTCAGGAAGATTCCCTGGAGAAGGAAATGCCACTCCAGTATTCTTGCCTAGAGAATCCCATGGACAGAGGAGCCTGGCTGGCTACGGTCCATGGAGTCCCAAGAGTCGGACATGACTGAGCGACTAAACCACCACCATGAGAAGCAACTGAATCCTACAAGAGTCTTAAGGAAGCTGGAAGATGAGAGCCCAAGCCAGGTGACACCTTGATTCCAGCCTCTTGGGACCCTGAACAGAGAACCCAGCCAAACCCTGAAAACTCTGACCTACTAGACCTAGAACTGACTAGAACTCTGACCTAGAACTGTGAGATAATAAGTGCATGTTGTCTTAAGTTGCTACATTTGTGGTGATATGATAGGGAAGCATTAAAGCAGGGGTTGTTGCCATAATTCACCTCAGAGATGCTGATGGCTTGGACCTTTTATCAGGGAGCAGGGTTTAAATATTTATTTGACTGTGTCACACCTTAGTTGCAGGCCATTGCAGCATGTGGGATCACAGTTCCCCGAGCAGGGATTGAACCTGTGTCTCCTGCATGGGAAGGTGGATTCTTAACCACTAGACCACCAGGGAAGTCCTTGGTTTAGACCTTTGCTAAATCCAGAAGATTTCCCAATAGGTGAAATGAAGGGCACTAGAAAAAGGAAGGAATTGAACCCAGGCCCCCTGCATTGGAACTCAGAGTTTTAGCTACTGAACCACAACATAAGTCCCCATCAATACTGTTTTTAAAAAAAAAAAAAAAAAAAAACTTTTGAATTGAATTGCATATTGAAAAGCAGAGACATTACTTTGCCAACAAAGGTCTGTCTAGTCAAGGCTATGGTTTTTCCAGTGGTCATGTCAGAGTTGGACTGTGAAGAAAGCTGAGCACCAAAGAATTGATGCTTTTGAACTGTGGTGTTAGAGAAGACTCTTGAGAGTCCCTTGTACTGCAAGGAGATCCAACCAGTCCATTCTGAAGGAGATCAGCCCTGGGATTTCTTTGGAAGGAATGATGCTAAAGCTGAAACTCCAGTACTTTGGCCATCTCATGCAAAGAGTTGACTCATTAGAAAAGATTCTGATGCTGGGAGGGATTGGGGGCAGGAGAAGGGGACAACAGAGGATGAAATGGCTGGATGGCATCACCAACTCAATGACATGAGTCTGAGTGAACTCCGGGAGTTGGTGATGGACAGGGAGGCCTGGCGTGCTGCGATTCATGGGATCGCAAAGAGTCGGACATGACTGAGCAACTGAACTGAACTGAATTGAATTGAGAGGCAAGATATTTGGGGTTCTGTTTATTTATTTGCCAAGACAAATTTATAGATGTTTACTCCAGTATAGAACGTTACAATGATCTGACTCTGGGTCTTAACTGACACTCCTTTCTCAAGTCTGAACAGTCATTTTCAATCCTGGGTGTACGCTAGATCACCAAGGAAAATTTTAGAGATATATATGCCTCAGCTCTAGTTCTGGGAAGTTCTAACTCAGCAGATCTTCATGTATGGATGTGAACATTGGACCATAAAGTAAGCTGAGCACCAAAGAATTGATGCTTTTGAATTGTGGTGCTGGAGAAGACTCTTGAGAGTCCCTTGGACTGCAAGGAGATCAAACCAGTCAATCCTAAAGGAAATCAACCCTGAATATTTATTGAAAGGACTGATGCTGAAGCTGAAGCTCCAATACTTTGGCCACCTGATGTGAAGAGCTGACTCACTGGAAAAGAGCCTGATGCTGGGAATGATTGGAGGCAGAAGGGGATGACAGAGGATGAGATGGTTGGATGGCATCACCAACTCAATGGACATGAGTTTGAGGAAGCTCTAGGAGTTGGTGAAGGACAGGGAAGCCTGGTGTGCTGCAGTCCATGGGGTCGCAAAGAGTCGGACATGACTGAGTGACTGAACAAGATCTTCAGATAGCCTTGAGTGCCCCTAATGGTTCAAAAGCTCACATCAATTCTGATGCTCTGCTAGGACAGAGAGACATTCTTCTACAATATTTCTTGGTGGTGCAGTGGTAAAGAATCCATCTGCCAATGCCAAGACACAAGAGATGCAGTTTCGATCCTTGGGTCAGGAAGATCCCCTGAAGAAGGAAATGGCAACCCACTCCAGTATTCTTGCCTGGGAAATCCCATGGACAGAGGAGACTTGAGATTTTCGGGCTCATGAGGTCACAAAAGAGTCAGACACAACTAACCAACCCAGCATTAGTCTCAAGGAGAGAAGACTATCAGATGGATCTCTGCCTAGTTATTTATTTTTTCCCTAGAGAGTGAGTGAATTATGAGTTTTGTAGGAAATAGAAAGATGTAGGTATGTAGGTGCTCAGTTGTATCTGACCCTTTGTGACCTTCTGACTGTAGCCTGCCAGGCTCCACTGTCCATATGATTTTCCAGGCAAGAGTACTGGTGCGGGTTGTCATTTCTTCCTCCAGGGGATTTTCCCAACCCAGGGATCAAACCTGCATCTCTGGCATCTTCCGCTCTGGCAGGTGGATTCTTTCCCACTGAGCCACCTGGGCAGCTCCAGGATTAATTGTTGTGGGGGAACTCACCAAACCTTCTGTGTATGGATTTGTATCTGTCTGTTCAGAAAAGTGCTGGAGCAGTGTCTGGATATTGTAAAGTGAAGAAATGACTTCCTCCATCCTTTGGAAGAAACAAGTTAGATGTTTACCAACCTTCTTTTCTTTGTTTTAGCACAGCAATAATTTATATATCCAAGCATTCTTTATAATCAGGTTGACACACTGGCTATGGAAATAGGGGCTAAGAATGGCCATTGGTCCCAGGAATGGTTGTATATCCCCTGCAAGAGCCATGGTCTGTGGTTGTCAATCAGCTAAATGCAGAGAATCTAGAAGACTCTTAGGTGATGGTTCTGAGACATTACTTAGAGTGGGGCCCCACGTCTTGCCTTGGACTGTGACACATATGAAAAATAAACTTTTTGTGTTAAGCCATTGAGATTTGGGGGTTGTTGGATATAACAGCTCACAATAAACTTCTGTCGTGGTAAGACATTGAGATGAAGGATTTATATGTTGTTTCAGCCTACTGTTGCTCACGTGTGTGTGTGTGTGTGTGCGCTAGTCGCTCAGTTTTATCTGACTCTTTGTGATCCCATGGACTATAGCCCACCAGGCTCCTCTGTCTGTGGAATTCTCCAGGCAAGAATCCTGGAGTGAATAGCCATTTCCTTTTCTAGGGGATCTTCCCAACCCAGGGATCAAACCTGGGTCTCCTGCATTGCAGGCAGATTCTTTATCGTCTGAGCCACCAGGGATAAATATACTCTTGCTCACAATGACTGATAAATCTATATTGTCAGTTAAGAAGATATATAATTGACATCCTAATGGTCTCCTACTGAAACTATTACAGAATATCAGAAGACAATTGCAGTTTGTTGGAAGATTGAAGAATGTCTTAATCAGGTGCAGCTGCTATAACAAAATATCATACCCTGGGTGGCTTATAAATAACAAATTTATTTCTCACAGATCTGGTGGCTGGGGACGTCCCTGGCATTCCAGTTGTCAAGACTCTGCAATTCCAATGCAGGGGCAAGGGTTCGATCCCTGGTTGGAGAACTAAGATCCCACATGTCACATGGCAAAAACAAAAGCAAACAAGCAAAAACAAGAGAAGTTCTGGAGTCTGCAAAGTCTAAGATCAAGGTGCCAGCAGATTCTGTATCTGCTGAGACTCCACTTCCTGATTCACTGAGAGCCAACTTCTGGCTGTGTCCTTACATGGCAGTAAGGGAGCTCTCTGAAATCTCTTGGCACTTAATCATATTCATGGGACTCCACCCTCATGACCTAATCACTTCTCAGTGGGCATCAGGATTTAACCTATGAATCTGAAAGAAAAGTGAAAGTGAAAGGCGCTCAGTCATATCTGACTCTTTGCAACCCCATAGACTATACAGTCCATGGAACTCTCCAGGCCAGAATACTGAAGTGGGTAGCCTTTCCCTTCTCCAGGGCATCTTCCCAATCTAGGGATCGAACCCAGGTCTCTCGCATTGCAGGGAGATTTTTCTACCAGCTAACCCACCAGGGAAACCCAGATATGAAACTGGGAGGGACACAACATTCAGTCTACAGCAGAGAATATGACTGTGTTCCTATCTTTCCTAACAAAACTTGATTAAGAGGTTAGAGAGATGTAGAACTAAGGAGGGGAAATGGCAGAGCATCCAGTGAGGAAGTAGGAAACCCAGATGAGTGGGGTACCTTTGTGGCCAAGTAGCTTTTAGGAGGAGAGAGTGACCAGTTCTGTCAAATGCTATATATCAAGGTAGATGAGAACTGATCGATCAATTCAGGAAGCACTGGGGACCTGGATAAGAGCAGATTTTGGTGGAGTGGCGTTGGCAGAGGGGGACAAACTCCCAACTAGAGGGGGTTTAAGAGAAAGGAGGAAACAGGGAATTAGAGATAAGGAAGAGAGATATCTTTTGTTTTTTAATGAATTCACTGTAAAGAGGAGCAGAGAAGTGGTAGCTGGAGGAAAAATGAATTTTTGTTTGTTTGTTTGTTTTTTAATGGGAGAATAGGATTTTTTTTTGTACTGACAAGAATGATTTAGTAAAGAAAGAAATTTTTGACAAGAGAAAAGGGGAGAGATTTTCTGGAGCCATATCTAGTATTTTCACGTGGTTTATTAGTCACCTTATGCTGCATAACAAATCATTCCCAAACCTAATGGCTTAAAATAATACGCGCTGATTATCTCATGATTTCTGTGGGTTAAGGTTCCAGGAGCGCCTTGTTGAAAGTTTCTGGCTCCAGTGTCTCTCCGAAGGCCATAGTCACCCTGTCAATGGGGCTGCTGTCATCTCAAGGCTCAATTGAGTGAGGGTCCATTTCCATGTCACTCAACTCTACAGGTGGCAGATTTCAGGACTCCTTTGGATTCTGGCCAGAGACATCAGTTCCGCCCCTACCCACCAGCCTCTCCTTGCAGCGGCTCACAAAATGGCAGCTGGCTTCCCACAGAACAAGAGCTGAGAGGAAGAAAGAAGGGGAAGTCATTGTTCTGTAACTTAACCAGGAAGTGCCATCCTATCACTTTGCCATATTTTATTTGTTAGGAGCAAGTCACTAGCTCTGGCCGCTTCAAGAGGGAGAGGTTTACACAGAGGCATGAATTCCAGGAAGTGGGGACTGCCGGGGGCATTTGAGAGTCTGCCTACCAGAGAGGGGAGGGAATGTGTGTGAGTAGAGAAGCCGGCCCTAGTCGGGAATGGGGACTGTTCACCCCCAGTCACAGGAGGACAGGCAGCGTCCGAGGGCACACAGAGGCTAGTAAGTAGGCCGCTGTGTGAGGGTGGAGTATTTGCCCATTAGCCCCGAGACCTTGGAGAATAGCAGGAGATAACCTGAGAAAACAGGGCTCATTTCCTTTGTTCCTCTGTTGGATCCTCCTGCAAAACCAGAAGGAGTCTAAATCCGGCACAACACAGCTCTCACCCCTCTGACACCGTTAACAAGGAAGCATTTAAAGCATCACACCAGGACTTGCGAACAGTTTTACTTACCTGGACTTAGAAAACCCACAAGGAACTATGAGCAGGAGAAGGAAACAAGAAAGTGGGGAGAAAAGAAAAGGTGAGGCATCGCCTGAGGAATCTGCTCCTCAGTTGGGTTTTCATGCATGGGTTTCTCTCACTTTTCAAAAGTCATATTAAACCAGAAGTCTTTGTCATTGAACATTCGTGGTTCGAGGGAAAAGGCTTTTTGATGATTTGTTTTGTTAAAGCAGAAAAGTGAGACAAACATATTCTTTTCAGTAACAGCATCCCCAGACCCAGCTGCCTGCAGTCATGATAGAGTGGATTTCTTCTTGGAGAGTGGAATACACCAGAAAGAGCAAATTATCAAGGGACTTCAGTTGTGATTTTCCAGGCCGTCAGGGAAGGAAAACTGATTGCTGCTAAGATTGTGGAAGTTTGCTTCCTTAGTGGGTAGCAGCAAGGTGAATGAATGAGTTTGGGCTTTGGGGCCAGCAAATACAGTCTAGAACCCCACTTAACCTTGGGAAAGCCCTATTCCCCCTTCTGTAAATAGGAAGTTCTTATCTGGAAAGTCAGAGAGAAACGGGGCAAATGGCTTCCAGGGGGCGCCATTCACACAGAAGACGGTGCTTCCTGGCCTAGGGCAGCTGAGAGGCTCAGGGACACAAACCAGGAGATTAGGAAGAGCAGTGGTTACTAGTGGTTACTGTGTCTGCTCAGTCGTGTCCGACTCTTTGCGACTATAGACTGTAGCCCACCAGGCTTCTCTGTCCATGGGATCCCTAGGCAAAAATATTGGAGTGGGTTGCCATTTCCTTCTCCAGGGAATCTTGCTGACCAGGGATCAAAACCATGTCTTTTGCGTCTCCTGGTTACTAGGTTACTAAATTTGAGTAAACTCTAGGAGTTGGTGATGGACAGGGAGGCCTGGTGTGCTGCAGTCCATGGGGTCGCAAAGAGTCGAACACGACTGAGCGACTGAATTGAACCGAACTGAGGGGCCCATTGCCATCCCTGAACGATTTAGGGTTCTCTGCCTTGCTATAATATAGTCGAAACTTACCCAGATGTGTTCTGCCCATCTTTTAGGCCAGGATCTCAAGGGCCTCATCGCCCACTCCACACCCTCTCCTGAGATTTTCCAAGTGGGGAGCATTCCTTAGCCAATAGAACCATCCAGAATACCCTAGACCTCCTCCAAGTCTTGCTGTACCTCCTAGAACTACCAGCCCCTGTTCCTCCTTTAGAAAAGGAGCTTCCGGTCGCGGACTAGAGCAGCCTTTTACATCCACTTTACTGATGAACATGGCCAGGACCTAGTCTGAGGTGAGCAGTGACTAGATGTCCCAAGGCCTTCAGTTCAGTTCAGTCACTCAGTCGTGTCCGACTCTTTGCGACCCCATGAATCGCAGCACGCCAGGCCTTCCTGTCCATCACCAACTCCTGGAGTTCACTCAAACTCATGTCCATCGAGTCAGTGATGCCATCCAGCCATCTCATCCTCTGTCGTCCCCTTCTCCTCCTGCCCCAAATCCCTCCCAGCATCAGTCTTTTCCAGTGAGTCAACTCTTCACATGAGGTGGCCAAAGTACTGGAGTTTCAGCTTTAGCATCATTCCTTCCAAAGAACACCCAGGACTGATCTCCTTTAGAATGGACTGGTTGGATCTCCTCACAGTCCAAGGGACTCTCAAGAGTCTTCTCCAACACCACAGTTCAAAAGCATCAATTCTTCGGCACTCAGCTTTCTTCACAGTCCAACTCTCACATCCATACATGACCACTGAAAAAAGCCTTAGCAGTGGACAACTCAATATTTTCAGGGAACACTTTTCAAAAAAGTTTCCGGCCTTGCCATCGAGTCGGAACTGGGGCTTAATGTCGCCAAAGTTTTATCAGGATGATCCGGGCCTCATACTCTTGAACTCGGACAAGCTCTAGGGGAAAAAGACTACTAGGAGCGCCCTCGTCCTGGCGAGAACTCACCCCACCCACGGAAACCACCTGCGCATCCTTGTCCTGCAAAGTGCGCTTCTCGCCCTCCAGCACTTCTCTGCGCCCTGCAGCGACACAGTCAGAGCTCGTGGCCATGGGGGGTGCGGAAGTCAATTTTGCGTTGCTTACACACGGAGTCGGGGCGAAGCTGGCAGCCTGGGTGAGACGTGGGGCGCTGGAGTGTCCGCCGCTGCGCTAGCCTGAGACTGGAGGACGGTCTCAGGCCCATCGAGGCCTGGATTCAGCTAAATTACGGGGCGCTGGGTCAGGGGCACGCCCAACCTCCACCGCCCCCTAAACGCTCGGGCTGCAGGCGCTGATTCGGACCCGGCCCAGGCCTGTGGCCCGGTGCGTGCAGGGCATGAATTTGGGGCCAGGGGCTTCGAGGCCTAGACTCTGCTCCATCACTTATAGTTGCCCAAGGCAAGACACACTGGATACAGGGAAACAAAGAGGCCAAGGGCGACTTTTCCGAGAGGGAGGTGGCGGGTCTTTGGAAGTGCACTGAGTAGGCCATTATCCCCTAAGGCCAGAAATCCAGTGTCTTCGGCGACTGGTCCCCTCCCTCGAATCCGCAGCTCGACGTTTTCCTTCCTGCAGGCGGGTCACGGCCTCCCTCCGGAGCCCTCGAGGGCGAGTCCCGGGTCCCCCAGTTTTTCTCAGAGACTCGCGTTGGGTAACGCCCTAAGCGTGAGGACTGAGGCGAGCCTTCTTCACACCTCCCACCTCCAGGTTCCCAAAGCGTGCGCCTCTTTAACAGAAGTCGAAGCAGCTTTCTAGAAAGAAAGGGAACCGTATCCAAAGACACCCCTACCCCCCAAGGAGTGGGTGCGCGCAGAGCCTTGCCATCCGCAGTGCACCGGGCGCCCGGGCGGGGGTGGAGGGTTCCGAACCGGGCGTGGGGGCGCAGAATGATGGTTGGCTCCGCCGACCTCGGTCACATTTCTGGATCAGAAACGCCAGTTTCGCCTGTTCCGGCTCCACGCGCCCAGGAGAAGCGAGCGTGAGCCGGTGGGCGCTGCCGCCGCAGCCGCGGGCTCATGTTTATTCACTCGGTCATAAACATTCCGTTTGAATACTTACTAATCGGCCGCTCTAACTACTTACTCTAGTCTAGGTTTGCAGGAGAAAAAAGAGTCCCTGGAAAGAAGGAATATAGCAAGTTGGGATCCAGAAGAGCAAGGAAGCCTTGGTCTGGGGCAGGGCAGTCGGCGCCTGTGTCCCGCCGACACGCGGGAGTGGGGCGCGAGCTGAGGCGGGGATGGGGCGATTAGCTAAGGGCCTCATTTCTGCCCCTGGCTCTCGTTTCACTGCTGGAACTGGGAACGAGCTAGCTCCCCTGGCAGTTCTGAGAGTCTATCGGGGCAGATTTCCCGGGAAGAAAAAGGAGCTTCAGTTTCACAGTCCCTCGCTGGCACCGACCCCTCTTCTAAAGTCCTACCCTAATTGTGATGCAATTTTCTTAAGTAAGTTTCAGGCTGCACAAAACTTGTTTTCCGCGTTGGGTTTGGGCTTCCCTCGTGGTTCAGACGGTAAAGAATCCGCCTGCGATGAGGGAGACCCGGGTTCGATCCCTGGGTTTGGAAGATCCCCTGGAGACAGGAACGGGCTACCCACTCCGGTATTCTTGCCTGGAGAATCCCATGGGCAGAGGAGCCTGACTACAGTTCATAGGGTCACAAAGAGTCGGACACGACTGGGCGACTTTCACTTGCAGGAGTTAATATGATGGGGGGAGAGACCAGCCGCACTTTTAAAGACTCTCACGTGGCTCCAGCTGCAAGAGGAGTCCCCGAGTCCAGAGGACTTTCAGGATCCTCCCCCCCGTTTCCGGAACCCTCGGTGGTGCGGATCCTTCCAGAGCCCGCGCGATCATCGCCTCCCGTAGCGTTCCCTTCCCGACAGGGCAGTCTCTGGTCTTAGTTGGGGTGAACCAGCGGTGGGGGGTGGGGGCGAATGTGCGGAGGAGTTAGGGTTGGAGCACGCTGAGGTCTGCGGTCCTTCACCTCCTCCGCGGTGCAGCTCGTCTCGTGGCACATCAGCCCTGGCAGTACCCTCCCCAGGTGTTGAACCTGAGGGCAAGAGGGAGTGTCAGTAGGAAGGCGGTTCTTTTTCTCGTCCTGATTTTTTTTCCGCCCCCCTTCATCCTCTCTTCCTTCCTGCCTTCTCTCCCGAAACGCACTTTTCCTGTGCTTCCCTGAGTGGTCTTCTGTGTCCTCTCCCGGGCTCTGTGTACGCTGTCAGTCCTCGTCAACTAGCGGGTCCATGCAGGCAGAGGGAGGCCGTCGAGGCCATTTAGATGGTCCAGTTCAAAACATACCATAACCCAAACTTCAGCCAAGTGGGAGAGAGCGTGGGAGACCGGGTGCGCAAACGTTTGCTGGGCAGAATTCGCCTGTGTTTGTGCGCGATTATAACCCCACCAAATTTTCCCCGACTTCTGATGTCCGCGTAGATCTCAAGTCTGTCGGACACTACTCTCAACCTCGGGGGTTAGCATTTGATGACACATAAACCGAGGTCCGCTCCCAACCGTGTGTGCTGGTGTTCTTGTTCCCATGTGCCCGTAATGAACTCCTGAATCCAGTGGCAGTACCTGTGCGGGACTCCACGGAGGACAGGCTGGGCTCCCTGCGGAGTCGCGGTGATGACATTGTAGGAAGCCCTCCCACCGCCTGGGAGCCCTTTTAAACGTATTTCCTCTTCTGCAAACATACTTCTCTCCACTCCTGACCTTATGAAAAGATGGCCCCCGTGGAGCATCCGATCTGAAAAGCCTCACTTGGTCTCTGTTATCCTAGGCTGCTCCTCTCCTTTCGGGATTTCAAGCTTTCTGCGAGTGGCTAATTACCTTGGGGTGATCCCGAAGTAAAACGGTGGGATGAGATGTGTAGGGAGGAGGGTGCTCGAGTGAAATTGACAACCCAGTAATATCGTTCCACGAAGAGAGTCTGAAAACGTCCTCGTAATTTCCCCTAAGAAATCTGGTTTTACTGGTCGATCTTAGTAGGAGAATTCTTTGCCTAGAGGCTTGAAATGAGTAATAGGCCATGAGTCTCCAAGTCCTCATGTATAATAATAAATACATTCAAGGAGAGCAACCGGGTGTTTACAATTAGCACCTCAACTTCTTCTGTTTGTCAAAAAGTCCCTAAATAACCCCTCCCCCAATCAAGCGAGGAGCCCAAAGGAGGTAGAAATCAGGTGGAGAAATCTTCAAAAGGAATTAAAAAGCCAAAGCCGATTTTATTTCCTTCAGTCGAGTGTGAATGATGGGGCTGCCTCAGCAAGGGTGATGGCGCCTACCTGACAAAGCGTGCAGTGAGGGGCTAGGCGGAGGAGGAAGGGGTCACAAAAAGGAAGGCATTAAAGCTATTGCCTTGTGGGTACCACTTCTCTGCTCTGCGCCTGGGTGGTTGGCAAAGGCCCGGTGGCCACCTTGAACCTGGAAACCCAATCCAACAGGTCACTGCCTCCACCAATACCCATCACCCCATCACTGTGAGTTTTATCGCCTCAAAGTGACTCCCAACCGGTTTATCCGAATAGAACGCTTCGAAAGTTTTTCTTTTTTCTTTCTTTCTTTCCCCCAGGTTTGTCAGTTTCTAGGAACTTGCATGTTTTAAATGAAGCTGAAACCGCGAAAGCTTGGGTTACACTTTAAAATATGCGAGACTTCCCAGCGGCCCCCGTCACTTGGAAAGGCTAACTAGCTTTTTAAAAAGAAGGGGATGGGGGAGAACACTGCTTTTAAAGCTCGGGACACCTCCGCTTTTATCCCAACAATTCAGAAGCAGTTGTCATCTCTTCTCAAAACCCAGCTTCCCGGCCGCCGTCGGGGAGGTCGGAGCGCTGGTGCTGAGTGCCCTCTGAGCCTCCGCTTGTTGGCAGGGACTTGTCAGCCCGGCCGTCTACACTTTGTCTTGTTCATTTAAGTTAGGGCAGGGTTGAAAGCCGCTGGAAGGTTCGACGGCTGGGTGGCCCAGAAGCCGGGCCGGCCGCCTGGGGAGGCCGTTGGGGGAGGGGCGGGGGGCAACGCCGGGAGCCCGAGGACAGCCGAGATCTCCGCGGGTTCGCGCCCTGCCTCCGCCAGCAATTTAGGCAGGAGGTCCTCTGTCCCGTGGGGTTCAGTTAAAGGCTTAGAGGGGAAAGGGGAACGGAGGCCAAAGGGAGAGATCCGCGAGAAAGAGCTAAGCTTTAAGTGTATTCTAATCCTTTCAGGAAGTGTTAGTCGCTTAGTCGTGTCTGGCTCTGCCATCCCCTGGACTGTATAGCCTGCCAGGCTCCTCTGTTCGTGGAATTCTCCAGGCAAGAAATACTGGAGTGGGTAGCCATTCCCTTCACTAAGGGGATCTTCTAGACCCAGGGATCGAACCCAGGTCTCCGGCATTGCAGGCAGATTCTTTACCGTCTGAGCCACAGGGAAGCCCAATTCTTTAAGGGGCTACGTAAAATGTTCTTCGCTCTTAGGGATGGATTTGGGGACAGAGAAGGAATGGGGGAGGCAGTAGTTGCCCGTCGCTTGTTTGGTCTCCCCATTTTTTCCAGCGGCCCAGATAGGCTGAAGACAAAAGCCTCAAAAAGCTTGTGGCGACCTTTCCTCTTGGACGGCTCCCCTAAAAAAGTGAAGGTGGGGGCGGTGAAACTCGAAAGCGCTCCTTGGTATTCCCCTCCCCCACATCCGCGAGAAGGCTAGGGTTCCTCCATTTAATTTACGTGTCTTCATTCATTCCATAACTATTCATTCGACACCTACCACGTACCAGACGCTGTATTAGACTCTCAAAATGCAGTATAAAAGGAATGCAGGCCCCAAACCCAGAGTCTAAGGATCGGCTCCCTGGAATGTTCTAAAATCAGCATGCATCTTGGAATGGCCACACTCGCTGCTCCACGGATTCCAACGCTGGGCAAATGGACACGAGGAAACATAACTTCTGCATAACTTTGACTTCTCCTTTCCTTTATTCTTTTTTTTTTTTTTTTTTTATGTAGCAAAGGACCATTAATTAGAAGAATAATTACTGCTACCCGACATTATCCCAACCTGTTCAATTTCTATCTGTTGCAGACAATGCTAATAATGGCAATTATTGCTTCTATAAACACCCCGAGGCAGCACTCTCCTCCCCGCAGTGTGTGTGTGTGTGTTTAAAGAATATATATAAAAAGTTCCCCCGCTCATTTGCATAGCTTCATCTTTACCTTTTCCCATTCAGCCCTTGCAAAAAAAGCATATCTATTCAAAGCCCTTGCAAAAAGCATATCTATTCAAAGGGCATTTAGTCCATTTCTTTCTTGGCCGGTAAACCTATTCATCAATTGTTCTGCCTTGTAGATCGCATTCTAATGCTAATCTAGCGTGTTAAATATCTTTTTGTTCCCCTTTCACCGTTTTGTCATTCAGTTTATCCAGTTTTGGTCACCCATTTTATTTATTTATGCGCCTGCTCCTATTCAGGGGCTCATGTATTTTTTATTATGTTGTTTCACTGTCACGCAGTGTCAACTTAGTCTATTCAATGGGGGCTACTTGAAGGCCGGAGGGACAAAGCGTGTACACATTGCGCCGCTATTCATTCCGGCCAGCTGGATCGGCTGAAAAAAAAACCTTGTGAAAAGAAACGCCTCACAATGGACACAGAAGAAGTGCACAATGCTAACAGTTTTCCAAATACCACTGATTGGTTTCTTCACAATGAGGAGAAAGCCGCCGCTTTTTCTTAGCTCCACTTCAACAAACAACACTCTCACAAAACCTCCCAACCCTGCGTTTTGTTCCCGGACAAAACCTCCTCGACTGTCTAAACGCTCCCACTGAAGGACAAAAAAAAGGATAAAAAAAAAAAAGCCCTCTTTTCACTATCCCCCCCCCCTTTTTTTTTCTTGCAAGAGAGAAAAAAAGAATGGGGGGGGTGGAGGGATTGTCAGTGAATTAATAATATCAGTCTTTTAAAAGAAGAGCGCTGACCTTTGAGATGCACTGGGCTGAGGGAGAAAGAACGGGGAGAGATTAATAAAGTTTGGTTGGCGCGCTCTCTCTGCCTCCGCGGGGCTGCGGGCGCAAGAAAGACAAGGACTCTTGCGGCGGGCGAGATGCGGGAACTTCACTCGCCGGGAGGGTGCGGCCGAGCGGCGCTCTGATTGGCTGGCGCGCGCGGGTCCCTATCTGCTGGGGGAAGACGGTCAAATCTTCTCTCCATCTTCTGAGCCCCTCGCCTAAGGCTACGCAGAGCCCGGCGGTGAGAGAAGATCCACGCTGTTTTGTTCTACTTTCTTGCGGGGGCGGGGGAGGGGGGGACGGGTAGGGGAGAAAGGGAGGAGGAAATTGTCAAATGAAGTGACAACAGCGGCCAGCCCCATGGCTCCCTGGAAGGCGTCCCTCCCCTCCGCACTGCAGCATCCCCCCACACTTCACCCCCCAGCTAAGTCCTTACGGTTCCACAGAACAATTCCACCTGTTTGCTCAAAGCCTGAGGGCAACACCCCTGGCCCCTTGGGTGTGAGGCTTGTTTAAAGCCCTTAGGCAGCCGTGACTACCTAAGGAATGGCGTCGCTTTTTTAAACCTTAAACGAAAGTGTTAAAAGAGCAAAAAGAAGGAAGGAAAGCAGGAGAGGAGAGAAGAGAGGAAAGAGACACAGATGGTTAGAGAGAGCGCGAGAGATCTGGAGCAGGCAGCAGCTCTTTGCCTAGTCCCAGGGCTCTATGTATGGGTCACTTTCTAACTCACACACGCACACCCGGCCTTTTCTGCACGCCCTCTTGCCCTTTAGTCGCACCCCTTTCTTCTGCACAGTCTAATTCAGAGAGAGACTTTCTCTAGGCGCAACTAGTTAGCAAGAACACTGGAGTCAGAGGGGTGATAAACCAGTCACCCCCGTGGACCTATGGACTACTCAAACAGCCGCACAATCTGTTGGCGGTGTGACCCTGTGCGCTCACCCCCAGCATCCTTCCCCCCACCCCACAACGCATCTCTCTAGTCCTATTCTCATTCATCAACACTCTGGAGCGCTGCTCCCAGAAAACGCAGATCATTAGAGAAAGGGGAGGGGGCGGGAGCGGGCGGGGAACTCTTCGGGCCGGTGGGGCCGAGCTGGAAGGCTCAGGGAGGTAACTAAGATTTAGGGCTGGGGTGATTTCCAGCGAGCCGCAGGAAGTTCCGTGTTGAGAAGTGATGGGCTGCTACAAAAGGGAAAGACGGAGCCTTGAAAGGATTTAATTAACCGTGTCAGGGATAATTACCCCTGGACAGTCCAAATTAGTTTTGCATAATCGCTCAGAACCATATGAATTAACTTATAATATTGCAAAGAGCTCGGGGAATAACAGGAGAAGGATCGTTTTAATTAGTGAATCAGGGTCAAACCAGCAGAGCCTATTTCTCACATTTCCAAACTTTTCATGGTTCTTAAAATATTATTCCGTAGGGGGGAAAACAATGACTTTAAAGAGTTGGGTAGCTTATAAAAACGTGGAGCTCCAGAGACTGTCTCTGTTGGGGAAACTAGTTTAGGACTAGTTGAGTCTTGTATCTTTAGAATTTCTATCTTGGTGGGGTGAAAATAAAGATCTCCCTCTAGGTTTTTTTTTTTTTTTTTTCCTCCTGATAGTCTTCCTGGCATCTTCTAATTTCTTTTCTGAAATTAAAACCTGGTATGATTTCAAACCTTTCTTCAGTGTAAACTTGTGCAGCCTTGGAAATTCAACCCTTTCCATTAGAATTTGTTGTTTCTATTTTAATGCCATTAGCATGACAGAATAAAGCCTTAAAGAGGTCAAAAGTTGTACAAAGTCTTAATTCAGCGATCATCCTTACAAATAAAATCTTAAGGTGTAAATAAGGAATATACCAAAGATACAAGAACAAATTACACTGATTTAAGCAGTGGGGCTCTCCTGCTAACAAGATAAAGTGGTCAGGCAACTTTCTCCTCTTAAAATGTTACTGGAAACTAGTGAAATGCTTTAAACGGTCTGGATGTTTTCAATGGGCTCTGTTCTACTGGTTCATGAATGCCTTTTTTTCCCCCCAAGATAATACAACTACTTGGTTTTTTTTATCTTCTTTCCTATTCACGATTAAAAATGTGATAAATCAGGTTTTTGGCTCTGAATAACAATGGCTTGATTTAGATTTCCTAGTAAATCTATTCAAAAGTGAAACAAAGACTGCCTTTGGAGGATACCTTACACTTCACCTGGACCAGGCACGTAAGGGCAATTCAGATAAAAATCTTGTTAGGAACTCAACAAGAAATAGAGGATTTTCTCTTTTCCCTGGTTCAGGCTTTATTTAAACTCTTTGTTCAAAAAAAATGAACAGAGTGATAGTCGGGTTCTAATTTACAGATATAGTTTAGATGTCTAATATTAAATTAGAAGATCACACAAGAAAAACCATTTACACATAAAGGTTAAAACCAATACTTAAACTTTTAAAAACTTTATATTACATAAAGCCAAAATGAAACTAAATACATGTTAGCCAACTTCATTCACAAACAGTAGTCAAAATATATACACTTAAAAAGAAAAAAGCTACAAATGAGGTTCTTTTCTCTAAAATGTGTTTTATCATCATTTGCAAATGAATTGCAGGTGATCTAAAAAATAAGCTAATTAGGGAGGGAACTCCAAAACACATTTAAGCGGTTTGAGTTGGTGGAGAAATGCTAGCTGAAAGAAGAGACATCTGTCAAAACAATTCTGGTTTTTGTTTTGTTTTGCTAAATAATAAATATATAATTACCACTCAGACAAAAAAGTCTGATTTAATCTTAGATAAAATTGCGGGTCTGAAATAGTCCCGCAATTTTTAAAGTTAACTTTGACATTTGTTCAAAATGTTTGAGAGTCGCAAACTGACTCAAATTTAGGGCAACGCAAATAACACATTTTCAGACTCAATGCTTTCACGGACATATACACATTTACAATCATCTGAAGGTGAAACTCAGCCATAATGAAAAAATAGGAACAATGCCTTTTTCTGTGTAAACTGTGTCAAAAATTCTAGCAAGTGGACTCAGGGAGACTTGTAGTAGATTTTTTTTTTTTTAAGGGAGAAAATCCAATTGACAACTTTTCATTTCACACACATTTCTTGTTTGCGGTCCTTGCTCTTGAGAAAGAGCTCTTGGTCTGATTTGCATATGGCAGGATAAACAAAAGAAACCGTGATCGTCTCACACACAAAAGGCCAGATTCGAGCCGGTCACTGGTCAAGAATGGATCCGGTCTAGGGGTTCTGCTTGAGAGAACAGATATTTGCAAAGTTCAAATAGTACAAATAGGGAGCAAGGCTGCTCGGAGCCATCCCGTTCCGAGAAACTAATGACACAGATCAGCTTTTCCCTTGTGCCAACCATTTCAGACCTAACGTTTGAACAGAGTGCATGCAACACAGACCGGGAGAAAAGAATAATAAAAGAAAAACAATGGGCAACAAAAGCAAAACCGACAGTAAACTTCCCACAGAGAAAGCTGGAAAGCCCAACAAGTCAAAAAAAGTTACTCCTCCACCTCTGTGGGCCAAAACGCAACAGGTTCCGAAGTGCAAAGCAAACAGCCACCGCTGCCGGATACAACTGCCCTCTTGAAAGTTGTCTGCGGGGTGCAGGTCTGAAAGGGTCCTGTCGAATTCACACGCACACTCGCCCGCGCACTCGCGCGCTCGGCCACTCGCGCCCTGACTGGCAACTATACACCTTATGTACACACACACCGGGGGGCCTCCGTCGCGGGAGGGCGCGTGGGGAGGCCGCAGAGCTCGTACCTATACATATGTACACGTGGGCACATCGGTCCCGGCGAGGCCGCCCCTCGGGGGTCATAGCGCGGCGGCGTAGGCCGCGGGGTAGGGGTCTAGCTGGGGCTTGCCCATGCCAGGCAGCAGGATGTAGGCGAGCGGCGGCTGCAGCCCGGGGCTGGGCCACGCGCTGCAGTTGCACGGGATCATGTATCCCGGGTTGCCCGGGCTGGGGTGCGAGTGCGTGTGCCCCCCGGCGGCCGCGGCCGCCGCTGCAGCCGCCGCCGCCGCGCCGTGGAAGGCGCCGGCGCCCGCGGTCGGGTAGCCCAGCGACGACGCGTATGGGAGGCCGGACGAGGACGACGAGATCTCTGCCATCTTGGAGCCCAGGTCAAGCAGCGAGTAGGGGCTGCCGGCGGCGGCAGCGGCCGCGGCGGCGGCGGCAGCGGCAGCCGACTGCGGGAAGAAGACGCGCGCCGCAGCGGCAGCGGCGGCGGCGGCCGCCTTCTCGGGGTTGGCGAGCAGCGACTCGGGCACCAGGCCGCCGCTGCCCGCGCCCGCGTGCAGCCCGGCGCCCGCCTTGAGCGCCGGGTGCTCGGCGTCGGCCACGCCGCCCAGGCCGTAGGGCACAGGGAAGGCGAACTTGTCCTTCTTGAGCAGTGTCTTGGGCTTGCGCCGCGGCCGGTACTTGTAGTCGGGGTGCTCCTTCATGTGCATGGCGCGCAGGCGCTTCGCCTCGTCGATGAACGGCCGCTTCTCCGACTCGGTGAGCAGCTTCCACTCGGCGCCCAGGCGCTTGCTGATCTCCGAGTTGTGCATCTTGGGGTTCTCCTGAGCCATCTTGCGCCGCTGAGCCCGCGACCACACCATGAAGGCGTTCATGGGCCGCTTGACGTGGTCCACCGGCTTGGACATGCTGTCGCCCTGCCGCGGCTGCAGCCCGCCGCCGCCGCCCGGGCCGTCGCTCTCGGCCCGGAGGAAATCAATGTTGGCTGTTGGCGGGGACCCCTTCGGCCCGCTGTGCCCCACTTTTCACCCCGGCGTCGCTCCCGCCGGGAGGAGGGGGCCGGGGGACCAGCCCCGGGCCGCGTCGCGCCTCCTGGATGTCCTGCTGTCTCCGGCCGGCCAGGCGCTCGCGGGTGGGGTGGGAAACAAAATCCTCCCCGGGGCACGAGAACTTCTCGGCGGTGTCCCCACCCCCACTGTGGCAGTTTGCCCTTTGCTTTCTTTGTGTCCTTCCTGTCCGGTGGTGTCCGCTCGCGAACTCCCCGCAGGTGGCCGCCACCCAGCAGCGCGGTCCCCCTCCTCGGTCTTTCCCCTGTTAAATGCACAGCAGCCCCGAAAGTTGCGTCGCGGAGGCGCCACCAAGTTGAGCGGAGGAGTCAGCCGCCGCGTGCTGCCAAGTGCCAAAGGGGGCTCTCGGCGGCTGGAGTGTTTGGGTTCTCCTCGGTGACTTTCTCATTTGACAGTGGCAGATGGGGGTGGGGGAGGAGGGGGGCGGCCGGGAGGAGGAAGAGGAGGGGGGTCCGGGCCCACCGAGGGAACGCAGAGCGCCGCAATGGATATAAATACAAATACCGCAGCACCGGCCGGTCTTCCTCGCTCGCAGCAGGCGGGGTGCTGATGGGAACCCCCCTGGTGGGCTGGGGTTTAGGGCGGGGTGGGGGAGCTTTCCGCACCCCAGCACCTGCCTCTTGGGTCTTCCTCTCCGGCTGCGGGTCGGGGCAGGAGGTTGGCTGAGGATTCAGAAAGCCTGGGATCGATCGCCGGGCCTCAAAGGAAATCCTCCCGGCTCGCCGGGGCGGCGCGTCTCGCTGTCCATCGGGCCATGCCGGCTCGGCTCTCTCCAAGCCCCTCCTGGCGCGTCGGCCGACTCGGGCACCCGGAGCGCGCCGAGCGCGGAGCCCGGGCCAGCCTCCGCGCGGCGCGGCGGGCCAGGCACGGGCCGCTTCCCACTCCTCGGTCCTCTGGGCCTCCGCCCGGGACTTGCAACTAACTTCGCCCAAGTTTCCTGCGCCGGCGCCGCCGCGCCCCTGTCGGCGCGCTAGCTTCGGAGCGTGCGCCCGCGTGTGCTCCGCGGCCAGAGCCCCTCTGGGCGGGCTTCCTCGGCCGAAGCCGAGCGGGCGGAGGTGCAAGAGCCAGGAGGGGTGGGAGGGTGGCGGATGAGTGGGTAGGATTTAAAGAAGGCGCGCCATCACCTCAGTTCGCAGGTCCGCGCTGGGGCTGCTCCCAATTGCCCCTCTCCTGCAGCACCGTGGGCCCCTTTCTAGCCCAGGCCGCCAGCCCGCCGCTCCCCAGGCGACAGGAGCCCTGTGCACGGGCTCAGGTGAGTGTCGCTACCTGCGTGTACACGTGCCCGAAGCCGGCGCTGGGTGTGCATAGCCGGCCGCCGCTGAGTGTTGTATATCTGGGGGCACGCGGAGGAGGTGGAGCCCAGCACTTGGGGAGGGAGGAGGGACCAGCCGAGCCTCCTCCCGCTCCCACACCCTCAGGACCGCGAATTAAACAGGATCCCCGCCGCCTCTCCCCCTCCTCGCCACCCCCCTACTCCCACCCCCGTACTCCTCCTCCCACCCGCTTTTCACTTGAGAACAGGTTTAGGCGAGCGGAGACTACGAAGCGCGCCGCCGAGTTTGCGCACTGTTTGGCTTCCGCCACCCCTGGGGTCGTCCTGGCAGCCCCGGCCGGGCAGGGCAGCGGTGGTCGCGGTTCTGGGATCCTCTGCCCTGGAGGAAGGAGGCGCACACATGGAGGAGAGCCTCACGCGCTTCGGAGGAAGAGGGGACGCAGCCCAGAAAATGCTGGAGACTTCCTAGCAAGAAGGTGCTTCCTTGGAGGTCCAGATGTTACTTGCCGCAGATGCTTCGCGAATTTTCTTGCACTGGTGATGCAAGCCAGTCGGAGGTAGTGGAGTGAAAGATAACAGGAGGGGCTGAGCGTGCGCCTGGCAACCCTTTCGAAAAGCAACTAGCCCAGGCTGAGAACTGGCGTCCTTGGCCGACTCATCAGATCTTTTAAAATTCTGGGGGTTTGTTTTTGCTCTAGTCGCTAGTCATCCATATGCTGATCGGTTTATGGTACAGTTAGCCTCACAGTATCTCACGCACAGATAGGATGAAGGTGTTCAAAATCAGTAAGAAGTATAAAACGTTTCTCTGAAAGACAAAAGTGAAACGTACTAGTCACTCTGTACTGGAATATTTTTATGCTGTTAAGCACAATTTCCTTTAGTAGGAGCAGCTTTTTCCTTTGTATTTGACAATGCAAAGATCAAACAGCATATTTTGTTTGCAGATTTTCCTCACTTCTTGGTATGCTTGCAGCACATCTTCTAACACGATCAGTCTGAAGTTTCATTCACAAGTTGGCCTGCCCTTCCGGGGAACTTGCTTGCCTCTTTGGCAGTGTGGATTTGTCCTAGCCATGTGGTGTGTACAAGTAGGAAGTTCTACAGTCAGTTAACTCTTTTAAGTTTTCCCTGCAATTCATGTCCAGTTCGAACACAAACACATATGCAAGTATAAAGAACTGATTGAACTTAAATAAAAACATTTTTAGGCCATCAGTTTTATTTAAAAGTTAGGCTTGTTTTATTGTTCATTTAAATAAAAGAATAGTGATTGTTGCTTTTTTCCCCTAGTTGCTGTGATGACATACAGAAATGCAAATCAGCAGTGAAATGTATGGGAGTGACATTCTTTCTTAAGATACCACACAAATGTTTACTTTGCACCAGCCCTTGTATTGCTGAAACAATTGGACTGATTTCTTTAGAACCATATTCCTTTACAGGCTCTATAAAGACACTCTGTTCACAGACTGGGTGGAGCAACTGTTAAAACCCTAGCAGGAGTAATTACATAGACTAGAGTATTAAATATACTGTTTTGTGATGATAAACTATGAAACTATCATCCCGGAGCTTTTAACCTACTAACTTATATAATAAGTTTGACACAAAATATACACTGTCATACAAAGGACATATATATGTATAGGGGCGCAAGATGTGAAAACTGTTACTAAGATTATTGTGAATAAAGTTGAGTCTAATCTTGAAAATTATTTTGATATATACAAAAGGATAAGGACTGAAACATTTTTATATTGGTGAGTTAAATTATTGTATATTTTCAAATTTAAGTTTAGAAATAAATGGCAATAAATTATTACCATGAAATGTTTGCATATATGATTGAAATATATGCCTGTATGTGAAATATCTTATAAAAATAAAATGTATAAGCTTCCTAGTATGATATGGTTTTATGAATTGTGTGGTATTGCCTGTTTAGTGATAGTAAATGAACCAAATTTGAAAGTTCTTAAGTTCATGAATGTTGAACTGTGGGGAAAAAAAAAAAAAAAAAGATGTTCCCATACCTAAAAAGAAAATGGTTGTTTGTGTGCTTGTTTGCTATTCACCTAATACAATTTCACACTAGGAGAGGTTTGGCTTTCAGTTTTGGTTTTTAGGGGATCAGTATTCTTGGCCTAGAGCCTTTTCATCCAGGGAGAGGCCCCCAGGATGAACCCTCATGGGGGACAGCAGCAAATCACGGCTGCTATTCATGGGCCTTCATGCCTCTTGACTGAGTCTGGTTAAGCTTTTCCCCATAAGTTTTCTTGCCATTCACTTTCATATGTACTGAAATGACGATTTAGTTTTAATGTCCACAGAGCTTATGTTTGAACTCGTGGAACCTTATATATTTGTTCTTCTACATTTCTCTGCCTGTGTATATGCTCAGTGGCACCTGACTTTTTGCGACTGCATGGACTGTAGCCTGCCAGGCTCCTCTGTCCATGGGATTCCCCAGGCAAGAATATTGGAGTGGGTTGCCATTTCCTTCTCCAGGGGAATTTCTCAACCCAGGGATCGAACCCAGGTCTCCTGCATTGGCAGGCAGATTCTTTACCACTGTTCTTGTACATTGTGATGTAAAAGTGAAAAAATACCAAGATATAGGAAAGAGAGTAGTCTGTGTGAGTGAACAGTGAAGGAAAAATACATTGAAAGAGAATTAGAAGTTCTGTGGGCTTTATATTGCCAAGTGGATGGCAAGCACCCACAGGACCGTGTACCTCCATCCGTGGAGCCTATACAGGCTCTGTATTTGCCTTGTGGCCAAGGAATACCCGTGACCACAAATATATCTAATCTGCAGCTGAGAGGCAGACACTATCTCAGACAAAGTTTGCGGAAAAGTCTGTGCAAAGTCACTTTCTTTTTTTCCCCTTAGGTCCTCCCTGTGAATGGTCTTTTTTCAATTCTAAAACTTTCACTAGGAGGCAGCAATGAGATTGTTGGGGTTGTTTTTTTTTTTTTCCCAATACCTTGGCAATGCCAAAGTAACTGGCTTTCTTCTTTCTCTTTCTCGTCTATAAAAGGGAGGGAGGATATTTGGATCCAACCAAAGACAGGGGCTCAGAGTGAACTGAATCATTTTTCTCCCTTCATCGATTCCATCTCTGTGCTTTCACTGGATTATCACCCAGATGGCTCATCGTTACATTTTTCTAGAACCATGGAGGTGAAACCACAGCAAAGAAAGCAAACTGGCAGGGTACGGAGAGGTGCCTGGGTGGAAGTGACAGGGTGGGAGAGGTGATGCCTTCAAATGCAGAGGCCAAGTCATGACACCTGGAGCACTGGGAGCAGACAACTGGAGTTAAGTGGGGCTGGTGCACTGGGACGACCCAGAGGGATGGTATGGGGAGGGAGGAGGGAGGGGAGTTCGGGATGGGGAACACATATATACCTGTGGCGGATTCATTTTGATATATGGCAAAACCAATACAACATTGTAAAGTTAAAAAAAAAAAGAACTTCGGGCTTCTGGTCTTAAGTAAGTGCAAGGAAAGAATTCATAAGCTTTCAACCTGCATAGAAAAGTAATACAGCCTGTTTGTCCTGTTAAGGAGGAAATGAGCAAACTGACAAAAGCCAGTCTCAGGCTTTTGTTACAGTTCTCTAATCCTACTCCTTTAGTTCCCTAGTTGTTCTCCTATCATCCCCACCCCGACCTGCCCCCATAAGGGGGGAAAAAATACCCAAACACATGGTCCATATAAAACCCGAGGAATTAAGTCAGGTAGTCATGGTTAAGAGTGAATGGCTGCAAGCGTGACCTTTGACTGGTTACTGCTAAATTTTCATTCTTTTGAGATTTCTGTCCCTTTATTCTTACTGCTCTTGCCATACTGGGACTATACAAATCGATTATGAGAATGCCTTTCTTCATTCCTCCTTAGCAGTACTCAACTCAGGCTGGCATTTTCTAAAAAAAGTTTACCTAGATGACAGAGCAAGAAAAACAAAATTTAAAAACCCATTGTCCCCCACTTCCCCCAAATAAAACACCTAAGGGAAAAAAGCCAATACAAGTAATCCAAGACAGACAACTTCACAAAGTACAATTTCAGATCCTGAGAATACTGTGAAAGCAATTGACTTTTCTCTAGGAAAAGTGGGAGAGAGCTAACATTGAACAAAACCAGGAATGAATGAGGAGGGTTGAACAGTCAGCATATCATATAATGAAGAATCCTTCTAACCTATAGTTTTCAAATGAGGAGACTGGATTCTGGAGTGTTAGGCTTACTTGTAAATTTCACCACCATGCATGCTTTGGTTGATTTTGAGAAAGATGGGAATACTGTTTAAGTCTTCCAGCAGGGTGTAGGATAAGCCATGTTTCCGATTTTACAAAGTCCCTCTGTCTGGCTGTCCTTCTTTCCAGCTTTCAGACCTCCTTGACCTGTGTGTTAATCCCTCTTAGGTTCAGTTTCCTATCTGAGGATGGGTCTGCTTTGATGAGCAGTTTCATTTTAACTATCATTTACTGAGTTCTTAAGATAGCATCGTTTTGCATACACTATCTTATTTAATTTTTAGGAAAACTCTATGAGGTAAGAGTTATCTCAATTTGCAGTTGGGAAACAGAGCCTTAGAGCTGATGGATGAATAACTCACCCAAAGTCACACAAACACAAGTGGAAGGAGTAGGGTGTGAACTAAGCCAATGCTCTTCACCAGCACCACTCTGAGTTGAAGACTCAGCTGTTCCTGGCTCAGATTCTCAATCCCACCTACTTCCTCAAGCCTCCTTGTGACTCACTCAGTGCCATGCTTCCTCTGAGAGGGAGTGGCCAAAGGGAATCCCTCCAGTAAGGTGTTCCATGCCTACAGCAACATGCTGCCCCAAGGTCCAGTCCTGGCACCCAGTAGTCAGCTTCCCTGCTAGCTCCTGTGGTTGTCAGCACTGGCTTGGTTTCAGCTGCAACTCAATATCCCTCACTCCCCCAGCTTCCCACTGCCAAACAGAACCCAATCTCTACCCTTTCTCTGAAATGCCAAGGACTGCTAAAAGGGAAACCTTTAACAATGATATCTAATCTCAGTCTGTATATTTCTCCAACCCTACTTGTCCAAACCACCCTCTCTCCTTCCCTCTTTCCACCCCTCCTTCATCCCTCTCTTTCTTTTATGAAATCCAAGTACATGAAATTGGTTTAATCACAGTTCCCAGTGCTTGATACACTCTCATAATTGCTCCATCACTGACTTTCTTTTCTTTTCTTTCTCCCTTTCTTTCCTCTTCCTTCCCTCTTTTCTTCCTTCCTTCCTTTCTTTCTTTCTCCCTCTCTCTTTCTTCTTTCATCATATAATAAATACTTATGAATCCAGCATCCAAAACAAAATCTGCTGGTATACCTATACATGGGCTTCCCTGGTAGCTCAGCTGGTAAAGAATCAGCCTGCAATGCAGGAGAACCCAGTTCGGTTTCTGGGTTGGGAAGATCCCCTGGAGAAGGGAATGGCTACCCACTCCAGTATTCTTGTGCTTCCCTAGTGGCTCAGCTGGTAAAGAATCCCCCTGCAATGTGAGAGGCCTGGGTTTGATCCCTGGGTTGGGATGATCCCTTGGAGAAGGGAATGATTATCCACTCTAGTATTCTGGCCTGGAAAATTCCGTGGATTGTGTAGTCATGGGATTGAAAAGAGTCAGGATGGAACGACTTTTACTTTCATACCTATACAAAAACAAATCTTCTCCCCAGTAAACTCTACACTACATCTATGTGTATCCATTTTAAGTATGTTTTTCTTTATATTTTAGCTTTAAATGTTTTTATAAGTTAAAACTTTTCTATGTAATCTTTAGTGATGAACTTTTTTCTTTTAATTATGTTTGAATTCAATGTTAGTGCATGTAACTGAGTTGATTCCTATGCTGTCTAATATTTAATTGTGCATATAAACCACAATGTATTTGCTTATGTGAAAAGTGAAAGTGAAGTCACTCAGTCCTGTCCAACTCTTTGCAACCCCATGGACTGTAGCCTACCAGGCTCCTCCATCCATGGAATTTTCCAGGCAAGAGTGCTAGAGTGAATTGCCATTTCCTTCTCCAGGGGATCTTCCCAACCCAGGAATCAAACCCGGGTCTCCCACATTGCAGGCAGACGCTTTACCGTCTGAGCCACCAGGGAAGCCTGAGTATTTGCTTGTACTCTCCTGTTAATGAGCATGTGGGTTGTTTCCAGTTTCTAACGATGTGCTCTGGCTGTTATGGGCTTCCCAGGTGGCTCAGTGGTAAAGAATCTACTTGCCAAGCCGGAGACATGGGTTGGGAAGATTCCCAGTCCCTGGGTTGGGAAGATTCCCTGGAGGAGGAAATGGCAACCTACTCCAGTATTCTTGCCTGGAAAATGCCATGGACAGAGCAGCATGGTGGGCTACAGTCCATAGGGTGGCAAAGAGTTCCACATAAATGAGTGACTGAGCACACACACACTGACTGCTGTAGACATTCTTGTTCACGTCTACAACTGTATATGTGAGGTATTTTATAAGCAAAAAACTGTAAAAATGGGAAATTCACCTAGTACTGCACTTTTTTTTCCAAATGTCCCCTTGTGTTTCTGTTTGCTTTTGACTTTTCTGCAGGCATTTAGAGAGGTGTTTTTTTTTGTTTTTTGTTTTTTTAATATTTTGTCCAAAGCTTGTAGTTATTACCTAAGGGACAGTTGGTCTTCTAGGAGCTATTTCTCCATTTCCAGAATCTATCTGAAATTGATTTATGTGTATGGTATAAGGCTTGATTTCTTTCCATATGGACATTCAATTTTCTAGAACCAGTCATTGTAAAGGCTGGCTTTTTATACTGCTCACTATTGCTCCCTTTGCCATAGGATGTGAGTTGTTTTCTGAACTCTCTATTTTGCTTCATATTTTTCAGTTTTTCAGTTTTTGCACTGCTGTTGCACTATCCTAATTCTGGCTGAGCAAGTACTTTCATTTCTTCTTATTCAAAGGCATCATGGCTATTCTTGACCTTTGCATGTTCATATACATTTTATTTATTTTTTATTGCAGTATAGTTGCTTTACAATGTTGTGTTAGTTTCTGCTGTACAATGAAGTGAATCAGCTATATGTGTACATATATTCCCTTTTGAACTGTGGTGCTGGAGAAGACTCTTGAGAGTCCCTTGGACTGCAAGGAGATCCAACCAGTCCATCCTAAAGGAGATCAGTCCTGGGTATTCATTGGAAGGACTGATGTTGAAGCTGAAACTCCAATACTTTGGCTACCTGATGCAAAGAGCTGACTCATTTGAAAAGACCCTGATGTTGGGAAAGATTGAGAGCAGGAGGAGAAGGGGACGACAGAGGATGAGACGGTTGGATGGCATCACCAGCTCAATGGATATGGGTTTGGGTGGATTCCAAGAGTTGGTGATGGACAGGGAGGCCTGGCTCGGTTCATGGGGTCGGAAAGAGTCGGACACAACTGAGCAACTGAACTGAACTGACTGATCCCCACCCTTTAGAACCTCCATCCCACCCTCCTATATACACTTTAGAACAGATTGTCAGGTTCCAAATATTCTTTAAAAACCCAAGTATTTTTAATTTAAAAGCTTCAATTGAGGTATAATTATGTTAGTTTCAAGAAAAAAACATAATTATTTGGTATTTGTATATATTGCAAAATGATCACCATAATAATTCTAGGTAACATTTGTCACAATATATAGTTATACATTTTTTCTTGTGATGAGAACTTTTAAGATTTACTAAAACCCAGATATTTTTAAAAAGGCTTTTAGTTAAGATTGTTATGAAAAGGAGTACGTCAAGGCTGTATATTGTCACCCTGTTTATTTAACTTATATGCAGAGTACATCATGAGAAACCCTGGACTGGAAGAAACACAAGCTGGAATCAAGATTGCCAGGAGAAGTATCAATAACCTCAGATATGCAGATGACACCACCCTTATGGCAGAAAGTGAAGAGGAACTCAAAAGCCTCTTGATGAAAGTGAAAGTGGAGAGTGAAAAAGTTGGCTTAAAGCTCAACATTCAGAAAACTAAGATCATGGCATCTGGTCCCATCACTTCATGGGAAATAGATGGGGAAACAGGGAAAACAGTGGAAACAGTGTCAGACTTTATTTTTGGGGGCTCCAAAATCACTGCAGATGGTGACTGCAGCCATGAAATGAAAAGACACTTACTCCTTGGAAGGAAAGTTATGACCAACCTAGATAATATATTCAAAAGCAGAGACGTTACTTTGCCAACAAAGGTTCGTCTAGTCAAGGCTGTGGTTTTTCCTGTGGTCATGTATGGATGTGAGAGTTGGACTGTGAAGAAGAATGAGCGCCGAAGAATTGATGCTTTTGAACTGTGGTGTTGGAGAAGACTCTTGAGAGTCCCTTGGACTGCAAGGAGATCCAACCAGTCCATTCTGAAGGAGATCAGCCCTGGGATTTCTTTGGAAGGAATGATGCTAAAGCTGAAACTCCAGTACTTTGGCCACCTCATGTGAAGAGTTGACTCATTGGAAAGGACTCTGATGCTGGGAGGGATTGGGGGCAAGAGGAGAAGGGGATGACAGAGGATAAGATGGCTGGATGGCATCACTGACTCGATGGACGTGAGTCTGAGTGAACTCCGGGAGTTGGTGATGGACAGGGAGGCCTGGCGTGCTGCAATTCATGGGGTCGCAAAGAGTCGGACACGACTGAGCGACTGATCTGATCTGATCTGATGAATCTCTGGGTTGATTTAGGGAGCATTGACATGTTTACAAGTTTAGCACTTCTAATCCATGAGCTTAGCATTCTTCAGTTAATTTTGTTGTTTTTTAATTTCTCAGTAATATCTTACAGTTTTCTGGTAGAATTATTATTCATCTGTTATTACTAGGTTTTAAAATTTATCTTTTGATACTATATAAATACTGTGCTTTATGACATATGTATATGACATATATATTTTAAAAGATAATATCTTTTAAATAATTTTAATTAAAATTAGTTTAATAATTAAAAATAATTTTATTTTCTGTTTGTTGCTGGTTATAGAAATACAGTTGCTTTTTGCTGCTGACTTAGCAAGTGGCAACCTTGTGAAACCATTTTTAATTCAAGTAATTTTTATTTGTAGTTTCTTTTGGATTTTATACATACAAATTATGTCATCTGTGAATATTGAGAGTTTTCTTTCTTCCTTTCCAGTTCTTATACATTCTACTTTTTCTTACCTTTCTGCACTGTGTAGACTCTTCCGTTCATTGTTGAACAAGAATGATAGTAGATGCTCTTATCTTTTTCCTCACAAATGTATGGCATCATGGGACGAAGGGTCTCCACATTCTTTCCAGGGCTTGAGGCTTTTAGCGATCTAGTTCTGTGCTGGTCCCACTGTCGCCCAATCGCACACATCTACACATTTTTCCTGGAATTCTGCTTGGTTATGCTTTTCTTAGTTACTTGACCAACCAAACCATCCAGTCTTTCTCCAGAACAAGAATGCCACATGTTTGACTCCATGAACCCTGCATTCTAGAGGTGTAACTCTATTGGTATAAATTTCTCTGTCCTCTATTCCTCCATCAGACTAGCAGAGGTTTTGCCAAACACCGTTGCTCACCACCTGGCCGGTTACTGTGCCGGCCTTTTTGCCCCAACTTGTGTTTATGCTATTGCACTATCTTGCATTCCTTGCATTAGGAACCACAGCTTTTCTATCTGCACCATTAGGGGCTGAGGGGCCAGTTTCCTGTGGCTTCTTGCACCACCTTAGGGGAGAGTGCCTGCTTGGTCCAGTGTGTCTAGGACATGCCAAGCCCCCCGTCACTCCACAGTCCATGCCTAAATGAGGACATTTGCTGTACTCAGCACATAACAATTCCTTTCTCTAGAGGCAGGGTGAAATAACCCATGAGCAAGCAAATGCCATAATGCCTTCTAATTTTTGTGACTTGCATGTGGTAAGAGGGCACAAGGCAGGAATCAGAAGCATTAAAGGATGGTGGTTTGGCTGATAGCAATCGGCATCTAATCGTTTCAGCTGCCTGAAAAGGTGACTCATGACCTCAGTGGACTTATCGCCCTCCTGGTATTTGTAGAGCCGAATTGTATTTTAATGCTTTGTTTGTGCACTAAAGTGTTTCCATACACTAACTTCCTAGTTGACGTGTCCTTTTGTTCATTATCAGCCTCCAATTTCACATTCCAGGCCGTTGTCAGGAGTGGCCAGACGCTTCGGTCACGGGCATGCCTGCAGCGCTGCTTTTCAATGCACTTTGAAAACAGTATTTGATGTTTATGCATGTACATTGTCTGCTAGCAAATACATCCATTGCTGTCAGACAAAGCCTTGTGTTTGACAAAAATTTGTCTTTGTTTATTTACTTGAGGCAAAAGGGGGCTTTCATGGTGTCACAGGGCTTGCTTTTTAATACAACTCTCCTCTATTATTGGGGCATGTGGGAGTGAGTTAAGAGGCTGGCAACAACCTGACAAGAAAATATTATCCGATTGATTCATTAATAGTAATCTGAAGTTGCTTTGTCTGTAAACATAGCTCCAAGAGGCTGGTTGACTACCTTCGTCTTTATGCTTCTCTATACCCTGAATCAACTGTTATTCTAGTGTAAGTACTTCTTGTTTGCAGCTATTAACTCATTATGTCTTTCATTAACTGACTTTAAACATCCTAAGGGCAGAGACCATATCTTATTTGATCTTGATACCTGAGTACCTAGAGAGGTTCTTGGCATTGAATAGGTGCTCAGTAAATTGTTGAATAAGTGAATCAGCCACATGGTCTGTGCGTGGATTTCCAAGGAAAGGTAGGGTTTAACTGCATGATTCAGGTACAAGATTATCAAGCTAATCGTAATTAATTATTTAATTAATTAATCTTAAGTCTAGAGTAGTACTGGAAGTGAGATACTAAGTCGTGTTTTTGATATCCCTAGTGAAATGCCCATGTGCTTACGCTCTATCATCAGGATATTTCAAGTATAATTGAATCTGTCCCACCCCCAAATAATTTGGTCATTATATAAGTCCTTAATCTTAAAATGCTCTTGAGGATGTGTTTGTAACAAAGATAACAGCTTTTAAACTTCAACTCCAAAAGTTGTTTCACCTCTGTTTTGAAAGTTCCTTGTTATAAAATTAAAATTTATAGTTGAATTAAATCAACATATACACATATTTTTTACAAAATGAGTGGACCATTTAAAGAACTGGTGATTGTATTTTGATGTGACGCACTGGATTTGCTAACAGAAATTTTTTGATGTTTTTGGGGAAGATTTATTTTGTTTTACTTTATTTTTGGCTGCACTGGGCCTTTGTGGCACATGGACTTAGTCACCCCACACCATATGGGATCTTAGTTCCCCAACCAGAGATTGAACCCGCATCCCCTGCACTAGAAGGTGGATTCTTAACCACTGGACCACCAGGGAGGTCCCTAAACAAAAAGAGTTTTTTAATGCATTTAGATCTGGAGCAGTGAATCCTCAAGGAGCTCTCAAGTATGTCAGACTCTCAGGTGTGCCAAGAGTAATCACTTTTCAAAACCACCTTTGAGTCACAAAGCAGGAGCTGGGAAGATGGCAGGTGAAGGGTGACTTAAAGATTTTGTTCTGAACTCTGCTATTGACTGATTTGAGCTGTATCCTCCCCAAATCCATAGATTGAAGCCTCAGCTTCCAGAATGGCTGTATTTGGAGATGGGACCTCTAAGGAAGTTATTAAAATTAAATAAGGTCATAAAGGTGGGGTTCTGGTCCCATAGGATTAGCGTTCTTGTAAGAAGAGACATCAGAGAGCTTGCCCATGCCCTCTGAGTGCACTTGGAAGAAAGGCCTTGTGAAGCCAAAGTGACTGTCTGTAAATCGGGAAGAGAGAACCCTGATGGAACATTGATCTTAGATTTCTCAGCCTTCAGAACTGTGGGAAAAAATTTTTCTCTTGTTTAAGCCGTCCAGTCTGAGGTATTTTGTTATGGCAAATTGAACCAACCCAGGTTCTATATATACACTTCTGTAATGTTTAATATTTTACAGCAAAAATTTATTTTTGTATTAGTTTTATCATACACACACAAATGAAACTCTCACCCACTGACAATTTTGCTTCACCTCACCCCAGAAATTAAGATTTTCATTATGGGGTAGATAAAGTCTTTTGTTATCCTTAGATTGTGCTGGTTCTGTTTATAAATACAGAATGGTTCAGTGATGTTATCTGTGAGAACTGGTAATGTTTTCGATCTTTTTTCTTAGATAAGTAGAGCTCTGGGATTTTGAGCTTGGACTCAGGGCTTCTATCTTGGAGTACTTGGCAGAGTCTTTGAGACAGGATTATGTTTCAGTGAGTCTCCCATGCTTTGGATAATGAACAGAGAGATAAAATTTGTTTGTGTGGGGCTGGCTGAAAAAAGCTACTATGAGCATTCATATTTCACTACTCTCAAGAATTCTTTCAATTAAGTCTACCTGGAGTTGGGATGATAGGCTGAGGATTAAGTATGTGAATATTTACTTTTGTATTACCATAGAAACTTAATTTTGTTTCCAACAACCTGTGCTCAATGGATACAGACTTTATGGTAGATTAAAGATTGAGGCAAATTCTTTGTTACTCCTTCATTAAGAAGTGAAGTCTGATAACTTACCCTGTGAACCTAGGCTTACCTTAGCAACTGGCCTGGTCAACAGAACACAGCAAAATTTTCATCCTGGGACTTCTGAGTCTTGGTTGTAAAAAGTCTTGCAGCTTCCACTCGAGTCGCTTGATCTCTGGAAGCCCTGGGTTGTCTCAATTCCAATTGCTTTGAAACGGCTTGTGTGGAGATATTTTGTGATTGTCAACACCTGTAGATTCAAACTTTCTGGTTATCCCTGCCAATGTGCCCAATACTGTAATGAGTAATGCTGTCTAGGATCCTGCAGAGCAGCTCATCCACCAGCAGAATACCACCAGATAACCATTTTATACCATGTGGGACAGAAGAATCACCCAGCTGAGCCCTTCCTGCGTATGTGACCTACAATATCAAGAGATATAAGGAAATGCTTGCACTAAGGCTCTACGTTTTAAGATAGCTTGTATGCATTAATGAATAACTAGAATAGCCTTCATCTGATCATCAATGTCTAGAGGTACATAACTAAACAAACCAATTTAATACTTTACAAGTTGATCCTGTTGAAGATTTCTTAGTTCCCTTTAACCCAGATAAACCAGATTTAATACATCAGTAATAATTAAAGGAGGAAGGCTGCAGGAGAAGACTTTTTCTTGCTGCGAAGGGAATGGCTTAATGCTGGAGAAATACTGTAGTTGGCAGCCCATGCCTCTACCTTATTGAAATTAAAGACAGTTTGGGGGGGAGGAGGAGGGAGAAGCTAGCAACCCCTATGGATAGCTGGGTCTTCTCTGTTGTAATTTCTTCTGGTTCCCAGTTCAGTAAGTTCAATTCACTCAGTCATGTCCAGCTCTTTGCAACCCCATGGACTGCAGCACACCAGGCTTCCCTGTCCATCACCAGCTCCTGGGGCTTGCTCAAACTCATGTCCATCAAGTTGGTGATGCCATCCAACCATCTCATCCTCTACCGTCCCCTTCTCCTCCTGCCTTCAATCTTTTCCAGCATCAGGGTCTTTTCTAATAAATCAGTTCTTCACATCAGGTGACCAAAGTATTGAATCTTCAGCTTCAGCATCAATCCTTACAATGAATATTCAGGGATGATTTCCTTTAAGACTGACTGGTTTGATTTACTTGCTGTCCAAGGGACTCTCAAGTCTTCTCCAACACCACAGTTCAAAAGCATACAGTTCAAATTCTTCGGTGCTCAGCTTTTTTTATAGTCCAAACTCTCACATCCATACATGACTACTGGAAAAAAACATAGCTTTGACTATATGGACCTTTGTTGGTAATGTCTCTGCTTTTTAATATGCTGTCTAGGTTTGTCATAGCTTTTCTTCCAAGGAGCAAGCATCATTTAATTTTATGGCTGCAGTCACCATCTGCAGTGATTTTGGAGCCCAAGAAAATAAAGTCTGTCACTGTTTCCATTGTTTCCCCATCTATTTGCCATGAAGTGATGGGACCAGATGCCACGATCTTAGTTTTTTGAATGTTGAGTTTTAAGCCAGCTTTTTCACTCTCTTCTTTTACTTTCTTTAAAAAGTTCTTTAGTTCCTCTTCACTTTCTGCGATAAGGGTGATGTCATCTGCATATCTGAGGTTATTGATACTTCTCCCGGAAATTTTGATTCCAGCTTGTGCTTCATCCAGCCCAGCATTTCACATGATGCACTCTGCTTATAAGCTAAATAAGCAAGGTGGCAATATACAGCCTTGACCTACTCCTTTCCCAATTTTGAATTAGTCCATTGTTCCATGTCTGCTTCTAACTGTTGCTTCTTGACCTGTATACAGATTTCTCAGGAAGCAGGTAAGATGGTCTGGTATTCCCATCTCTTTAAGAATTTTCCACATTTTGTTGTGATCCACATAGTCAAAGGCTTTAGTGTAGTCAATAAAGCAGAAGTAGATGTTTTTCTGAAATTCTGTACCTTTTTCTATGATCCAACGGATGTTCCCAGTATGAATCTTAATTTTTAATCCTGAAAAAAAATTAATCACTACCTAGATCAAATTAAGTTTCCTCTTCCAGTCAGGCGTAAAGGAGAGAGACCAACTTTCTATGACCCATATGTCACTTTTCATTTGTATATGTATAGTTTACAGGAAATCTAGAGTATTACAATACCTTAATCAAAAAGATGAACACACAGATTTTGAATATTTTATATTCCTTGGTAATATTTTTCTAGTATCAGGAAGATTCTAGAGTCTCTAAACATAACTCCAGTTTTAGGTTATATTCAGAATTACATTTCTTTTTCTTTTCAAGCTCTTAATTTCTAGTTTTATTTATTTTGAAATATATGTGAATAAATTCTCTTCATTGGACTGAGAAAATAATATTATTTAATGAGAGCCACTTACACATCTAACAATGATTTTTTTTTTTAAGTAGAAGCAGAAAATGTTGCTATAACACAAAAATTTTACTAAAAAATCAGCATGTAACAATATACTTCAATGATATTTCTTTGGTGAAGTTCTACTTCTACTCTTGTTGCTTTAGCCATGACCTTTTGTTTTCATCTCTTTTCGGAGATATGTTGCTTAAGGAAAATATTAGTAATGTCTACAGAGATGGATTAATAAATTCCATTGCTGATTGAACTCCTACTCAATCTGATGAATCAGTGGTTTTTGTGGTTTCTGACATCAGCAGAGCCCATCAATTAAAATGTATACTGCAATTAATGAATTTTTAATTATAAACACTCTGAATAGGACACTATCATAGAGGATAAACAATATGTATTTAAAAGGCAGGTAGGAGCAACACAATATAAGGAACACTGAGCAGGGAATCCAACATTCATTCGTGTTTGGGTTCCGTGTTGACTTTGTACAGCTTGCTAGCTTAACTTTGGGAGCCTCTATCTTTTTATCTGTAAAATGAGAGTAATAACCTGTGTTAGCTAACTCATAAGGTTGTTGTGAAGGTTAGAATGAAATGAGGCAATGCAAATAAAGAGTAAATTGTTATTTTCAGATAAAATATCACTACAAAAAGAAAGCATATATTTATTAGGAATCAATCCCATTATTCCCTAGCTGCCTCACCTCCACTCAGCTCTAGGCAACCACTAATTTCTTTTCTGTCTGTATCAGTTTAGTTCAGTTCAGTTGCTCAGTCGTGCCCGACTCTTTGCAACCCCATGGACCGCAGCACATCAGGCCTCCCTGTCCATCACCAACTCCTGGAGTTTACCCAAACTCATGTCCATTGAGTCAGTGATGCCATCCAGCCATCTCATCCTCTGTCGACCCCTTCTCCTCCCGCCTTCAATCTTTCCAGCATCAGGGTCTTTTCAAATGAGTCAGCTCTTTACATCAGGTAGCCAAAGTATTGGAGTTTCAGCTTCAGCATTAGTCCTTCCTATGAATATTCAGGACTGATTTCCTTTAGCATGGACTGTTTTGATCTCCCTGCAGTCGAAGGGACTCTCAAAAGTCTTCTCCAACACCATAGTTCAAAAGCAACAATTCTTTGGTGCTCAGATTTCTTTATAGTCCAACTCTCACATCCATACATGACTACTGGAAAAACCACAGCCTTGACTAGATGGACCTTTGTTGGCAAAGTAATGTCTCTGCTTTTTAATATATTGTCTAGGTTGGTCATAACTTTTCTTCCAAGGAGTAAGTGTCTTTTAATTTCATGGCTGCAGTCACCATCTGCAGTGATTTTGGAGCCCCCAAAAATAAAGTCAACCACTGTTTCCACTGTTTCCCCATCTACTTCCCATGAAATGATGGGACCAGATGCCATGGTCTTAGTTTTCTGAATGTTGAGCTTTAAGCCAACTTTTTCACTCTCCTCTTTCACTTTCGTCAAGAGGCTCTTTAGGTCTTCTTCACTTTCTGCCACAAGGGTGGTGTCATCTGCATTTCTGAGGTTATTGTTATTTCTCCTGGCAATCTTGATTCCAGCTTGTGCTTCATTCAGCCCAGTATTTCTCATGATGTACTCTGCATATAAGTTAAATAAGCAGGGTGACAATATACAGCCTTTACACACTTCTTTTCCTACTTGGAATCAGTCTGTTGTTCCATGTCCAGTTCTAACTGTTGCTTCCTGACCTGCATACAGATTTCTCAAGAGGCAAGTCAGGTGGTCTGGTATTCCCATCTCTTTCAGAATTTTCCAGAGTTTATTGTGATCCATGCAGTCAAAGGCTTTGGCATAGTCAATAAAGCAGAAATAGATGTTTTTCTGGAACTCTCTTGCTTTTTAGATGATTCAGCAGATGTTGGCCATTTGATCTCTGGTTCCTCTGCCTTTTCTAAAACCAGTTTTAATATCTGAAAGTTCATGGTTCATGTATTCCTGAAGCCTGTCTTGGAGAATCTTGAGCATTACTTTACTAGTGTGTGAGAT